>NW_026462596.1:0-73474 GCF_021730395.1 Mercenaria mercenaria
CATTCAAAACAAATTTTAAGTCACTGTATTTCAGAGACGTCATGGTATTGTTTTAAACTTATTGATCGATAATAGCAGGTGGTAGTTTTTTTTTAAATTTTATGCGAGTTTTATACTAGTATTTAAGGTTTGTTATAGAGCTAAAGCTCCACTCAATATGTCATCATATAAGAATAGGTGTTTAATCAAATGAATAAGTCTTAGTTTCATTTGTTTATTTGATATTCTAACACGACCGGCGGATAACCTACATATATGTAGAGCTTAATCAATCTCGGGTTATTCTGCAATAAACTACTCGCGTGCAATGACGTCATCCGATCCAGGTCCGTAGCACGGTCGTAAAAAGTAGTTACCATTTTTTCTAAAACTGATGATACTAGTATGTTGTGTTAGAATCGAAATAATAAGTTCCCAAGTGTGGTTTATCGTAGAATAACCCGAGTTGTTCGTTGTTAAGCGAAACAATATATCATTGAGCCCTACGGCCTTCGTGACATATTCTTACGCATAAGAACTCAAAACTCGGTTATTCTACGATGAACCACGTTTGGGGACTTATTATTTCTTAATTATATGATATCAATCTCAATCAAGGTGTGAGCAGGCTCTATAATCAGGCAACCGAGGCATTAGTTCATGCCATTTGATAAATTAGCCTACATATGAACCCTACCTATACGAAACACCGCTTAATATGCGTAATAAATGTGTACTTGCACGTGTTTACAATCTAAACATGTTGTATTGTATAAGATAAGTTACATGACTTTTACTGTTCCCATACAAAACTTGAAAGTTTTTTTTTTGGAAAATAGGTACTTGGACTCGTCTATGTGGGTTTTTATTTCTGTGCGACATACGGAGGATGAATGGTCATGTCGGTGCATAACTCTAAGAAGCATCCTGATCAAAACGTTTTCATTCACATATACGTTTAAGAATACGCATAGACAAATACCTGCAATATGATTGCCTTTGACTAGATGCACTTTACTTAACTGAAATATTATCCTTTTCCAATGAACTTTCTCCCCTAAATTACAACCATACCATCTGTTTTATAACACGATATATACTTTGCATATAAGGTATATAAGAATTTGTTGCAAACAAACAGCAAATATTCGAACACTTTTGATTTATAATATTATTGAAACGTAATTTGTTTTTAAATTAAAGGATGCAGGTTATTCAGCATACTACAGTTCTACTGAAAGGGAAACAGGGTCAAGTGGTACATCATTCACTACAGAACCTGGTAAGTGGAAACTGTTAAAACGAAAATGAGTTTCAGTATACAGACGTTTGAAACGGAACTTCAAATGACCACACTGGCTTCTTTAGGTATATACTTACACTGCTAAGTAATATACTAGTAAACGGCACAGTATGCACTACCGCAATGTCATATAGGTTTACCGTCTAGAACTTTTAAGATCAGAATTCAGATCAGCCATCACCAGCTCTTTCATCCTTTGTTTTCATTAAATGTTCGAAGATTTTGGTATGTTTTCATAAATATGTACAATATACATATCGTATTGCGTTTAAAGGTTAAATGTGAAAAAAGATTAAAACAAGTGTTTTGGTGGAGATTTGTATCCATGAATTGAAAATGAATACAAAAACAACGCCAGCATTATATCCACTATGTCTCGAAAAGTAGACAGATCAAAATATCATAATGGTTAAAACTTTTATTAAAAGAGGTTACGACCAAACTGTTTTGAGGCATACCGCATGTTTAGTGTTCAACCCGTTTACAGTTGGACACTACGCTTCCCTCTTTGATTGTGTCTGACGGAAGAGGGGAAGGACTCTATGAAAAACAGTTTTTAAATCCCACCAGGACTGAACTGGTGTGATACCTGTCTTCCGGCCTGTTTCGTCGGGCCGCCCTTAAGGTTGTTTCTCTTGTAGCACTGTCTTCTGCAAAGACATTGAGTATATACGGTTTTGGTTCTTAAGGTTTGCTTTTTATATATTTATACAGAAGCTGTTTTGTGTTTTACATGCCATGCCTTTTTTGTTTCCATTACGTGTGTTAAAGATTCATTCACCTGGCGGGGATTACTTTTATTTACACTGTCCCGTGTCTTTGGAACATGGCAAGTGGGGGTAAGAGTGAGGTTGGGTGCGCACCATAAACCGGTTTAAGCTCCCCAGTGGTGTTTTTGCCACTGACCGTTCCAAGGCGGTGCCCCACTGTGTTCCTTTATTTGTTCGTTTTGTCCTCGTGTGTTTGCTTTGTGTGTGTGTGTGCGTGCGTGCGTATGTGTTTGTGTGCATGCGTGTGTGCGTGCGTGTGTGTGTGGTTTGCATGTCGGCGTGCTGTGGGTTTCGTTTTGGGGAGTCTGCGTTTTTAGAACATGGCATTCCCCGTTTGATATTTTCTTTGCTTTTTATATTATATTTATGAAATAAACCGAGTACACTTCAATTATAATGGATTAATATATAGTTTGTTCCTTATAAATGAAGTGTACTTAGTCAGTTTCACGGATAAGAAGCCAAATTAAAATAAAAGTCTGCTTCTCTATTTTTTTATCACGAACAAGGAAGCAAACTTGGTTTTACTGGAAATATATAAGAGCAGACTTTCTTTTTGTGTACTTGATACTATTTCTCTTGGTTAAAGACGATAAAATGCACTCTTTAAGCCAACATTGTAGACAGTTTGGTAGACAATTTTTTTATGACTTTCTTTACTCTTATTTTTTAAAGATCTCGCTCATAATCAAACCAGCAGTACTTTATAAAATTTGGAAAATTAAACATAGTCCTTATTTTAATAAGATATTTGTAAATGTGTTAAAAAGTTTATCAAAAGAGGATACGATGCAAAAATCGTGAAGCACAGTGCATGTTTGTTGATTGACCCATCTACAGTTAATCGCTACGCTTTCCTATTGGATAGTGCGGTGACTAATGAAGTGTAAGACTCCATGATGCTTTTCTCCTAAATCCTACATAAAATGGACGGAGGGAGAGGAAATTTGTCTTGCGGCTTTCTTGGCCGTGCCCTTAAAAGTTAGACTCTTGGTGCTCTGACTTCAGACAAGTTGTTAAGTACAATGGTGTAATTATACCTTAGATTTACCTTAATTTTATGTTTTACTTAATATAATCTGTTTTTAGTTTTCGTTAATTTTAGAGCCTTTCTCAGCGGGGACATTGTGTTGTCTAACTTGTTGAAAATAGGGTTAATGCGAGGTTGGCATGCCTTAAACGCGTTTAAACCCCTAGTTTCAGTTTTATAGGTGACTGACCGTTCCAAGGCGGTGCCCCTTTTCAATATGTTTTCATGCCGTCTTGTATTTTGTGTTGAGTATGTTTCCTTGTTTGTGTTTAGTGTTTCTTTCCTCTTTCTCCTCACTCCCCCATCCTTTCCTCTTGCAGTTGCGCTCCCTTGTTTTGACATCTCCTCCCCCTTCACTATGAATAAGTTGTCGTGCCAACCTTAATTTTGGCTGCCGGAATCATAAGGCACTGCCCGATTGTTGTTCAATCCTGCTTATATGTGTGCGTTTGTGTGCTTGTGCATCTGTGTGTCTTGGGCGGTGCCCTACAGGAATCCAAACACACCAAATGTCAGGTTATCAGTGTCACAAAAAGGAACCATCCTATCCGTCATTATACTACCTGTATAATACACTAGATAGAATCTCACCTCAGCGAAATACTTCGGCGTAGATATCTCAAACAATCTTTAATGGGACGTCCACATAAACAGGTCAACCAAAAAAGCAAATCAAACTCTATGTTTCCCCCGCAGGAATATGAAGGTCAACTCCAAATCCTTAAGTCTACGGCATATCATACCCTCACAGCGAGGTCTGGTGTCCATATACACAAACCCAAATAGACTAAATAGAAGCGGTCCAAAGACGAGCAGCTTGCTTTTGGCCGCATCTCGTGTATCACTGACCTGCTATACAGTCTAAAATGGCGCAGGCTAGATCTCCCTCCCTCTCTCTCTGTCTGTCTCTCTCTCTCTCTCATGTTTAACATCTCAAATCAACTGGTTGCAATCCACATGGACGATTATCTCATCTCCCTAACAAGACAATCACGCCAATATTATCCGCTTGTCTTAAAGGTTAATCTATGCACTGACTACTACAAGTAGTACAGGGGTCGGTTTGGCATCAAGATTGTGCATACGTGAGAATGACGTCATAGCAGGTGCGCGGCGGCCATTTTGAATTCTATTTTTAGAATGTCATCATCATTTTATTCTTAAAAATGACTTCATAATGCTTTAAATAAAATCGATAAAGAGAAATCTATTTTAGCAGGGGTTTTGTCAGAGCCACTTGCTTTAGTTAGGCTAAATCCGAAGACATTCGCTCAAAGCCTTTAGATTTGAACTGCCAAATTCGCATGACGAAAGTAGTCATTGGTTAACAAAAAGAAAGCAGCGGTAAGCATTTGCGATATCAGCTGGAAAATGGATTTGAAGTAAAATAATTATACAACAGAAATCACCCAAGAAGAATTCGCTGTTAAAATATAGTAATTACAGAATTAAAAAAAAAATATCTTCCTACGCGAAAGCGACCTTCAACTAATGGAATCATGCCTAACACGCGTGAACTGTATAGGACAATGCTTATCGATAAATCAAATTGAATTAGATGCTTCCACTGGAATAATCTGCGCTTATCACTTGCTTATTGTTTAAATCTTCATAGTTGTTTGTTAATTGACGATACGCAAGTCAAGTTCTTTGCTTGGATTAAGACAATTTTCTATGAGTATTCAATACCAAGGTTTAAATTGTACTACATTTCTCTTAGGTAAAGACTGGCTATTTTTAGATGAGCAATTGCGCGGTTGATCATGGTATTGATACGATACAGAAATCTGTTAGACTGTTTTACTTCCCTTGTATTACAGACTCTTAATTTAATTACGGCTGAAATAGGAGTCTTAGAAATCTGTACACTTGTAACTGATTTGTTAAGTGGGAGGGGACAGTTTCGCATTTGGCTCGGGTACGTTTTTTAAATAAAATAAGTAGATGTACTTTAAACGCCTTTATACTAGTGTCCAGTTGGTTATTTATGATGTTTATAGAACTAAGGATTCCTGCGTACGAGTAATTATTGTGTAAAATAAATGAATAAATGCTTGAAGCTCCGTTTAGGCGGCCGGGTCTAAAATCTTACCTGAGGTAACGGAAGTCAGAAAAAAATAGAAACGGTCATCCATTCATTCAGATTCAGTTAAAATTTGCGGAAAAAGTAAACGGCGATGAGATACTTTTCTTCCCACCATTATTTTTGTCTATTCACATGCTTTAACAATATAGATCTGATTTAGGTCAGTCGTTCGAAGATACTGCAATACAGGTCGCGCAAGGTGTGCATTTTGAGTCAATTTTGCCTCAAAATTTAGTGGCCTGAAAGCGGAGTTTTACTCGTTCGACAGGCTGAAAATGTTACATGATGAAGGGTTAAATATATGCAATACATCCGCTTAACACTTTCCGGAAATTTCTCAGAACTGGAATTTTAATGATTTTTTCGCACTGGTATCGACGCAGATTCGTGGAATTTTCAAATTTACTGTCCCTGCCCCCATAACTGAGGCAGTTTTGCTTAGACAGATCAGTGGAACTGATTACAAATGGAACCAGTTTCAATTCCGACTTATAAAAATATCTATAATCTCTCCTAGTGATATAATAAATACCAAAAATTGTTTTGAAATGATTATACAATTGGCCAATATTAATACAATATATATAACAAATACGCCAATATGAGCCATTTGTTTTTCGGTGCAAGTTTGGTGTTTGTAAAAGAAATCCTTTCGAAAACAATATTCCGAGATGACAAACCACTGGAAGCAAGTTGTCGGGTTTTAAATCACTGAGTAGTCATCTCCTCGTTGTTACTATTGTACAGTTAGTAAAATGGTTGATTTTGTCGGATAGCTTTTATGTTAATCTGAAATTTCTGTTTGTAATTACGAGTGATCATGTCTTAGTCATGGTCTTGCACATCTGCGGTAATAATTGTCAACTTATAAGAGTTAGACATCATGGACTAAAGTGAGATATTGATATTTCCCTCAACTGAATTCAGCTCTGCGGATCCCAACTCTGTTACTCACTCCAGTGACGTACACGTGATCATTGACCTGTTTATATGAGATAGTTGTCACGATTCGTGACTCACACTCTACTGGTCCTTACTGAAAGTCTGTGAACATCTAGCATGAAACCAACAAAACAAAGAGGGTTTTTGAATGTATCTGACTTTAATGGTGGTACTTAATAGGCTGGTATTACTGAGTGTACATGTGTGCATTTGTCCAACTTCAATGAGCTCCTTGCTGTCAGCACTTTCAGTGCTTTGATTTAGACTGTCATGCTTTATAATGACTTCATGTTCTATTAATAGATAATGTCTCCCAGAAGTATACGGAGCAGACTCGTATACCTATCTAGGGTGTGATCGCGCACACTGAGGGTCAAGTGCTTAGCCCTGGACGGGGACATAACATGAAAACGAAAACAAGATATTACAGGAAAATTTAATAGAATAAAAATTCATTTTGCAATTCGAACTGCAAAATGGACAACATTGTGCAGTTTGCAGTTCAAATTACAAAACACAAATGAGACTAAAATGTTACATTTTGTAGCCTGTAAAGCCCCATAGCAATACCATGTTTTTGAAAGACTGCACGCAATTCAATATATATCTCGTATTGTAAAATGAAAATTCGTTTTGCAATTCGAACTGCAAAATGCAAAATACTTTACAGTTTTCGGTTCAAATTACATTATGCAAATGAGACTAAACTGTTACATTTGAAATCCTTAAAAAAAGCCCCCAAACATTACCATATTTTGGAAAAACTGCACCCTATTTAATTTATGGCTCAGAAAGATTTTCTTTGTAAAGACTTCTGTGAAATTCAGTAGGCCAGATTAATGACTAAGGAAAAATGTGAACTTATCGTATTATTTTTCAGCAATATTCTTAGTGAAAATCAAATTTACCAGTTTACAATTCACTGAAGAGATCCGAGATGCTGGCAAGGATGTTGGACGACTTGCCATTACAAAAGAGCTGGAGAGTGCTTTAGAGAAACTGTTCAGTTCATTACGTGGTTGTATTCAAGTACGAATTGTAGGTTTTCAGTAAGTATATATTGGATTGTAAAAGTTGTCAAAGGTGAAAAAAGTGTCTGAGATGTTAAGGTGAGACTGGTGTGTCTTTGTTACATTAAATAGTGACTTCATAGTAAACGCGTGTTACTGGTATCTTTATTGAAATGACTGATAAGGGGATAATTATACCGATGCTTTTTTCTAATGCTAGAGCTTCATGTGAAACAATGCCCAGAGTAGCACCTGGGGTCTTCCTTCACCATCAACAAGCTGGAAAGCCCGCCCGCTTAGCTCAGTAGGGAGAGTGCAGATCTACGGATTGTGGGGTTGTGAGTTTGATCCCCATCGGGCCATATCGATGGCTTAGCGCAATACTGGTCCAACTCAATTTTCTAAAATTATTCAGGAGAGGAAAACATTTATTTGAATTGGAAAAATATAAATTAACATGTTGGCATCAAATGTCTTAAGAAATTATAATTTAAATTCATTTTTGGCAAAAACAGTTAGCATAGTGTATTTCAGAGTTGGACTGATATTCCATTCAGTTTTTCAGTGCAATACAGGACCAACTTGAGTTAGACCATTTTCATATAGTACTTTTTGCTGTTTCAGAGCTAATTCAACTGCAGTTAGACTTCTGTTACACTGAAAAGAGAAATACTTTACGTAATTATACTCAAAATAAATATATTTTTAAGAGAGGAGATGAAGATAAACATTATTTTGTCTTGCCCTTCCAAAACAATTCAGAAAAAAGAACTAATTGTTTGTCAACTGGCAATTCTTATTGCGGCCATGTTTCAAGTAGTAGAATTGTGATATACCTTCAGATAAGGATAAAGAAAGTAATTGTAACAATCCAGTGAAACCAGATTACCTCAAAAAACTAAAATAGGGAAAACGGGCACCTCAGACTCAGTACACTTGAAACAGGGAAAATAGGCACCTCGGTAAAACTGGAAACCTCAGTACAACTAAAAATGGGAAATACACACCTAGGTACAACTGAGATAGGGTAAAAATGCACCTCAGTACAACTGGAATAGGGTAAAAATGCACCTCAGTACAACTGGAACAGGGAAAATAGGTATCTCAGTACAACTGATATAGGAAAAATAGGCATCTCGGTACAACTGAAATAGGGTAAAAATTCATTGCTAGAATAGGGAAAATAGGCACCTCGGTACAACTGGAACAGGGAAAATAGGTACCTCTGAGTCAGCTAAAATAGGGAAAATGAGTGTTGCACATTTAACCCAATTGTTATTACTGTATTTCAGAGGAAGTAAGAGAATCTTCCGACTCAATAAACACACAACCTAATTACATATCTTACAATTACTAGTAGTTCACTTGCAAACCCTTGAACATGGAATTCAACAACAGCAATAAAACCTAATAATATATAAAACTAAATTTGCAAATCAAGCAAATTATTCATAGCTACTTAAACTCATTAGGGAAATTGAGCTGTCATCATTTCTGTGGTGGAGCAATGGCAAGAGGTTCAGTAAATTATGTGAGAAAGATATGCAACCAGGCTGAAGCTTAAAGTTATGGCCTTGGAATACTGTTCCTGTGTTCTACAGACTGAGGTACCAGGCTGTTTACATATTTTCTTCCAGATTTACATTACATGTTTCTCAACTATACTGACATTCTTCCTCAGATTTCAGTCCTATGAATTTATTACAGGTGTGTAACCAAGTCAGAGTCACATGTTTGATACCATATGTTACAGGGTCAGATAAATGTGCAGAAGGACTTTTTTTACTTTTAGGAATGAGTTGTTAACATACAGTTTTGAAATTCTGTAACAATAGTGATTTCTAAGAAAATTCTGCATAATACAATAAATTGTTTCATTAATGACTTAAGTGAACATGCTACCTATTTTTACACACAAAAATAGAATCTTAGCAGAAGTTATTTAGAAAATTGGTAGATACTAGTAATTCTGACAAAATGCATATCAGAATTATGGTTCTTGGCCTACATAGTCACCTAATAATGATAAACAGGTGTGCCAAGTTTCAAAGCTGTAGCTTTTATAGATTTTGAAAAATGGTGGACCTAAACAAATATTTTAACCGAGAAACTCAAATTTTCTAAGTACAAAAAGGCCATAACTTTGACAAAATGCATGTCAGAGTTATGGTTCTTGACCTACTAAGTTATCTAATGATGACAAACAAGTGTGAAAAGTTTCAAAGCTGTAGCTCTTATGGTTATTTTTTTTTTAGAAAAGGTGGGCTTAAACAAAAATTTAAACCACAGCCGATGCCAGTGATCAAATGATGACAATACCTCGTAAGTATTTATAAAAAAATCAGACAAGCTAAAAACGGCCTTTCATCATAGCAATAGTGCTTGATAATGCCATGCCTTAAATTACATTATGTTTTGCATAATTATTTTTAGTGACAGTTTATACATACAATAAGTCCAGTCTTTTTTTCTAGCAAGGAAATCATCTAGCAGCTAAATGTTTATGCATCACAATCTTAATCTAATGTAATAAATCAAGTCTATTAGAAGATACTTTAATAGCAAATAATGCAACCATTCGAAAGAGTTTTGAATTTATCGAGACATTCAATGTATATCCCAGGAAAAATATTCTTAGCACCATTAGCTATTTCAACAACGGAACAGAAATATTTTATACATCACTACGTTCTACCCAGTTCAAATTTTGCTATAGCACCAAACAAATAACTCGTAATATTTTAATTTCGAATAACAAAATCATAACAAGTGTCATTATGAATTTCCAGCTTTGGTAGGGTAAAAATCTAATTACTCAAGTAATCTTAGAGGCTCTTTTTTCTCACATCTTAATTGTTCGTCGTGGCCACTTTCAGGCCTCGGGGAATCGATAAATTCGCAGTGGACTCACTTCTGCTGTACAATTTTATAAGAGCGTTAAAAAGAAATTTGAGATGGACTTAATGGCAGACATTTTGCTTGGTACAAGTATTATAAGTTTTGACTGTAATTCTTGATCAAGATTATCGAGAACTTCTTGCTCTTACTACATGTCTTACCTATGTTGTACTTAACTTGAAAGAAATCACAACATTTTTGTTCATTGATATGTTCAACTAAAGCATATTGGTAAAATCAAACAATTTAAACATAGTTCAATATAAGTCCAACTCAAGTTAGACTTGTTATGAAACAATTTTAGTGAAATATAAGTCCAACTCAAGACTTTTTTTGCAGTGATGAACACCAAGATTCTGAAATAGACTTATATGTTTCTTGAGGGTAAAAGTGGGTAAATAAGGGTAAATTTCCTATTTTTTTCACAGATTGTGTTTTTGACCTTAGTTTATAAAACTATGTAAAAAAGTGATTTTGAGAAAAAATGTCACCTGGACCAGTATTGCGCTAAGCCTTCAGTATGTTCTCCGTGACAATTTGGTAAAAGACATTGTGTCTGGTATCATTAGTCCTCCACCTCTGACTCATGTGGGGAAGTTGCCAGTTACTTGCGGAGAACAGGTTTGTACTGGTATAGAATCCAGGAACACTGGTTAGGTTAACTATCCGCCGTTACATAACTAAAATACTGTGAAAAATGACGCAAAACCCAGAACGAACAAAAGTAGCCATATGGCACATGATTGTGTCTCTCTTACATTAAACCCAACAAACGAAAGTTTATCCTTCCTGTTTACATCATTAGAGCCCAAAGTAATTGAATATATTTTATCAAGTGAGACCATCGTTTTAGGGGTTGTGAGTTGATTCCATCAGTGAGACAAATTTATCCATGGTAATTGAACAGTAGAAGTTAAAACATGACTGTTAAAGCACCTTTGCTCTGTTCTTTAATTTACTTCTCAAAAACTGCTTTATAGATCTTCACCAAACTCAGAGGCATTTTTGCATGGACTGAAGAAAATGAAAAAAATGAAAAATTAGTTTTCTTTTCAAATGTTTGAATATATATAAAAAATGAATATATCTAAAATGTATTGTTGATGAACATTACAGATAATATAGCGGGGGAAAAGATTAAAGGAAATATATATTTATCTGGTCATTATAAGCCGATCAGCTTTTTATTTTCAAATTGTATCATTTTACACAGGGTTGAACAGATATGAGGTAGATTGAAATTAAGGTAGTTCTGCACGTTTGTGACACAGTTTTCAACATTCTAGAATTAGATAAAACCCTAATTTTTAAAACTTCACAATATAATTAAAAATGCTTGCTTTTTCTAGCCTGACCTCACATAGGTTTTCATTATGGTAGTCAAATTATGGGAAAATCAAAGTTTTGATAATGAGTAGCCATTATTTTATGAAATGTTTTTTTTTATTTTCGGATGTATAGCTCTGGGCTTATTTCTGTATGCAGCAAAAATGACATTACGTCATTACTTTCGGTTTATCAAACATGTAAAATACCTTAAAACAGCATAAAATTGAGGATCAATAGAAATTATTCACATCTCTAATGTTTGAAAAGGTTGCAGTGGTAACCGACAATCTCACTGCATCCTTTTAACAGGTGATTTGAAAGATTAATTTGATTTCATGCCAGATGTTGTTAGATACTTTGATTACAAAATTAATGTTTATTTTGGCCCCTGTAGTTATCAGTAAAGAAACTACATTATGTCTGTGAGTTTCAAGTTCTCATTTGTAAATGTTCTGTGTGATAAGCGGGAGTGGGCTGTGCTCGGTATAAATATGAATGCACACTGAAATTAGTTTAACATCTTACACAATTCTAACATTTTTATTTGGTGACATTCCAGTTTCTTTTAAAAGGGTTATTAAATTTTCATTTCAGATTAAGCTAAAAAGTTCTCAATAGAAATAAACGATTAAGTTTTTAGTGAACCTCCAAAAAATATGTTAGGTCAGATTGGTATCGGGACACAGCTAATGCCTCACAACCCCTGTTATCAAACTGACACCACATGATACCTACAAACCCAATTAATAATAATGTGTAATACTATTTCCATGGAGGGTTACCTACAAACCCAGTAATTAATAATGTGTAATACTACTGTTTCCATGGATGGTCACCTACAAACCCAATAAATAATAATGTGTAATACTATTTCCATGGAAGGTTACCTAAAAATCCAGTAATTAAAATGCTTCTTGTGTTTTAGGTCAGGTTCACTGATGGTGAACTTCTATATCTACACTGATGGCAAGTCAACAGAGAGAGAGATTGTACAATTATTGAACAAGACGTTAAGTAATGGTAATTTTAGCGGCCATATCGTCAGTACTGAAGGGTTCGAATTCCGTGGAATTAGAGGTTAGCAATTTATCATATAAACAAAAACATGGCGGTCACGAATGTTCTTAATATTAAACAGATATTCATAAAACTAAGACAAAATGGTATGCTTTTGTTGTCATGAGAGGCGACTCATAGGGTCTGAACACAATTGTTATGTACCTGGTAATTTCTTTTAGATGTAAATAAGCAGTGAAACCAAATTATTTAGTCCTATTTGGCACATTTAGTGTAGGTGTACAGTGAAATCCAAATTAAAAGGATTTGTTTTCTTGATAGTCAGTTATATTGCATAAATGATTATTTAATAGATTTTTGCAAATTATTTGTCCTGTAAAAAAAGTGTCTGCTAGTAGGTGTTGTTAGTTTATATATGGTTAAACCAGTTTGAGCGGTGAAGTTCATGCCATGATGGAAGTCTTATTAAGGATAACAGAATTAACAGTCATTTTTATTCACCTCTTTTGATTTTAGGGTCACTCTGAAAGCTCAAGGTCAAAGGGGGCTTAACACGGAAAACACTTTCTGATCAATAACTTGAGAACCGTTTGGCCGAGTATGTTGAAACTTCATAGAATGATTGAAAATGGAGAATAGATGACACGTATTGATTTTGGGGTCATTCGATTCTAGGTCAAGGACACATGGGTTAGAACATCAAAAACCGTTTCCAATTCATAACTTGAAAACCACTTGGCCTAGAATGTTGAAACTTATTGGGATGATTGCATATTTCAAGTAGATGATCCATATGCAGCCAACTATCTGTGTCTCATTGACGTTTGCTCCTGCACCTATTGACTTCTTGTCTGTTACTACTATGCATTGGCGGAGACATGTATTTTTGTACAAAACAGTTGTTTACTGTGTTTTATGTACAGAAACAATTGCTGTTGATTGCTCTATTATTTTCAGAGCCTATTGAAATAATTGTTCCACCACCAACACCACCCCTGGTAAATGTGAACTTTCCATTACCACGACAACCCCATGAAAGTACTGTAAATACTGGAGTTGATGGACATACAAACAAACAGTTAAGCACATTGAGCGCACCTTTATCAAAACCTGAGGCTGTTTCTACTCCGAATTTATCAAGTGGTGCTATAAAATCATCACAGCCAATCATTGTCAATAAAACAACAAATATTCACCAAGGCCGTGCCATTAAAAGAAAATGTGGATATAGTCTTAAAAGTAAAAACAAAAATGTGACACTGAGGGTGAGTTCAACAAAATATTTTATATGTTCATGTTTTGGCATTGGCTTTTAAATCTTACAGCAAGTCAGCTAACGTTGCTCACCCTAATACTGAATAACTTGACACGCTGCCCATCTCAACTACGAGAAGTTCGAATCATAATTATGTCTTCCCTATAGGTGGGGGAGACATATTGTTTTTGCCTTCGCCGTCCGCATCAAGTTTGTGCGGCTTTACAGGTCAAACTGCAGGTCGGATTTCGACAAAACTTCACAGGAGTGATCAGTACCATGCCTAGTTGTGCATATCACAGCCACGGTCCGCTTGGCTGCACAAAATGGTCACAAGAGCTAAAAATAGAAAATCTTGTTCGGCTTTCACAGGTTTAACTGCTGGCCAGATTTCAACGAAAATTCACAGGAGTGATCACTACAAAGCCTAGTTATGCATATTGCCAACACATTCCGCTTTGCTGCACAGAATGGCTGCCAGAGCTAAAGATAGAACACACTTTAACAGGTCAAACTGCTGGCTGGATTTTGACGAAACATCACAGGAGTAATCAGTACCAAGCCTAGTTCTGCATATCGCCGATGTAATCCGCTTCTCTGCACAAAATAGCCGCAAGAACTAAAGATATAAAATAGTGTCCGGCTTTCACAGGTCAAACTGCTGGCTGGATTTCGACGAAACTTCACAGGTGTAATCAGTACCAACCCTTGTTGTGCATATCGCTGGCACGTTCTGCTATGCTGCACAAAATGGCCACCAGAGCTAACAATCGAAAAATCTTGTCTGGCTTTCGCAAGCCTAGTTGTGCATGTCGACGACACGTTCTGCTTCGCCGCACAAATGGCCGCAAGAACTAAAGTTATACATGGGGGGCGGGGTGAGAGAGACATATGTTTTTGTGATAAAAACACCTAGAATTAACAACTGTTGTTTCTTTTTCGATGTATATTAGCTTACCGGATCTCAATGTGCTCAGGGGCCTCTGTGGCCGAGTGGTTAAGGTCGCTGACTTAAAAACCACTTGCCCCTCATCGATGTGGGTTCGAGCCTCATTCGGGGCTTTGAATTCTTCATGTGAGGAAGCCATCTAGATCGCTTACGGAAGGTCGGTGGTTCTACCCTGGGGTCTTCCTCCACCATCAAACTAAGCTGGAAAGTCGCCATATGACCTATAACTGTGTCGGTACGACGTTACACCCAACAATGTGCTCAGGTTGACCTACTGTGATCACTCGCAATCTGATGTCCTTCTGTTTATTCGAATGACATCTCCATTTAGAAATGTTGATGGATTTTGATGAAACCTAGCGAGGATGTTCCCTCGATGGTCTTCTTCAAAAGTTATTCAGACAGTTCTGCTTATTTTTACATAGGGGCTATTGGAGTTAAAGATAGATATAAATTTAAACAACATTACCGTTTAATCTGCTGGTTATAAGTTCCATTGGAAACCCTCTACAAATGACCTTTGAAAATATTCTGATTTGTCAAAAGGTACTGCTTCCAGGGGCATGGTTACTTTTCCCTTTATATTGTAAAATTCGGAAATCTACTAGTCAAAGACTGCTTGATTTGAAATAATTTTAGGAAAAGTTCTTTAGGGGACCCTCTATAAATATTTTTCAAGTTGTTCCTTTGGTAACCCTCTATCAGGATGGTTCAGGTTATTCTGAATCATAAGAAATGATCACCAAACTGTAAAGGTCATGTTATAGATGCCTTAGTTTTTTCTCCTCTGTATCACAGAAATGTTTCTTTGATTACACTCTACCAGAATTGTTACCTGTGAAACTTAGTAAACCAAACTAGTGCCATCTCTGTCCCCTTACTTCTAAACATCTTTTTATCTTGATTACTTGGTGTTGTTTGACCATAATTTCCTTGGAGCAACTTTAAATAATGGGATGTACAATTCTATAAAGGCTTTCCTCCATACACAAAGAGTATAATCCATTAGATGCAGAGAGCCTTTTCGCCTTTAAATGACTACGTTGAATCTACCTGATGGAATTCAACTTAGTGTAACGTAAAAAGCATCCTTGGTTATTAAGCATTGAAATATGTTAAGTGATATATTGGTACATTTTATTTATCATTGCAGCTTATTACATCAATGATACAAATAAATATTAAGTGTAATGATGCCCGATAAAAAAAGCTAGTGTTTGTCTTTGATAATTGCAGTATAGCAGAAAAGACGTAAAAGATGGAGAGGACAAACATTTGCTTGAAAATGAAGTCACAGAAAGTGAGTATAGAGAAGATTCAAAATCAACAACCAGATTTGAAGACCAGCAAACTGTTGACTTACCAAAAGCAGCTGAGTTGTTCTGCACTGATGATACTACCTGTACACAGCCAATTAAAATAAATACTGCTGAAGATCTTAAAGATTGCTCAGGTGTGAGCGCTGGCACTAGTGATGATGGTGCTGAAAAAGCAAACACTACCAGTGAGCTTACCAATGTTGAAGCAGACAGTGGAGGGAAACTAAGGACCAAATCATTATCAGAAAAACAAATTTCAGGACAGTCAAACTCACCAAATTTATGTCGAAGAACTTCGGTTTCACTGGAAAGTGTGTTTTCACCACAATACAACAGTAAGTTGCTCAGTTACATCAATGTAATAATACTAGTTGTGATATGTCCAAGTGAATATATATTTTTGGCTGTACTTAAAATATTTAAGTATTAAGCAAACAGGCACATATCACATTTTGTTTGATAACAGAACCTGTTGCATTTGATATTTGCTAGTAATGACATAAAATTCCATTGCATATGACATTTGCTTTAGGCTTAGACTTTTGCACTTTAAAGAAAAGGCTATCCTTAAGGGGTCATTTCAATGCATTATGTTAGTGATTTGAATTGTTTCTATGTAAAATTACAACAAACTCTCTGCCTCAAAACTAGTGATATTATTTGTAATTTTGCTATTTCATAATGAAGAGAAAAGAATTTGAAAATAAACATGTAGCAGTTCTTTTTGTGATCATGATACTGTATATAAAGTTCATCATAAAGATCTTGAAATTGTCTTGAAAGGGACATGTTTTGGCTCAGCTGAGCACAAAGTGCTTAAGATGAGCTGTTGTGATAAACAGGTATCCGTTGTCATTGTTGGTCTTGGAGTTCTTTGTCATGAGAGGTATGGCTGGTAACACTGTAGAGGTCACAATCTTGATCCAATCTTAATGCTACTTCGTCAGAATGCTACCCTTAATGACATCTTTGAAGAATAATGAAATAGTCTATAACTGGGTAATCTAATGTCAAAAACTAGGTTATTAAGTAAGTTAATTAGAAAATCTAGTTAACACTCAAAAAGGCAACATTTTTCCTGCATCTTCATAAAACCTTGTCAGAGTGTTTATCTCTATGAGTTCTAGTTAAATTTCGAAATTGCATTTTTGAGATCAAAATTGAGGTCACCAGGTCAAATCATTTAAAATTGGATTACCTGAGGTAAAAATTGGATCACTTTGATAAATCATAGAAAGCCATATTAATACTCTGATTTAATTAAACTTTGTCAGAATGTTTGTCTCTATGAAGAAAAGGTGAAGTGTTAAATCATAAAAGACCTTTTTAACACTTTAGAGGCCAGATTGTCTAACTGATCTTTATAAATCTTTCCCAGAATGTTTGTCTCTGTGAGATCTTGGTCAAGATTGAAACTCAGTTACTACGCCAGTAGGTCAAATAAGAGAACAATCTTAACACTTTAGAGGTCATATTTCCTAACTTATCTTCATAAAACTTTATGAGAATGTTTGTTTCTATAGAATGAACAACAAGTTAAAAATTGGTTTACCTGAGATCAAAAACTAGGTCACATAGAATAACAAGCTACCACTTGGGAGGCTAATTTTTCTACTTAATCCTCATTTAAGTTTATCAGATATTTTTTTCTATATAACTTCGAGGATTATTTTGAAGTTAATATTTAGATCACCAGGCCAAATCTTTAAAAAGCCTTGTTAACATTGGAGAGACCACATTGTCTGCTCTAGACATCATAAAACGTTGTCAGAGTGTATGTTTATAAATCTAGATTAATTTCAAAACTGGATTGCCTGAGGTCTTAAATTAGGTCACTAGGTCAATTTTACAGTAGCCTTGGTCAGATTTTCTACTTGATCATCACAAATCTTTGTCAAAATTGTGGTCTCTATAAAATGTAAAGAAATATTGAAAATGGATAACCTGAAGTCAAAAACTAGATCACTAGATAAGATCATAGAAAAAAAATGTTGACACTCTAGGGGGACATATTTTTCTACTTGTTCTTCATAAACGTTGTCAGAATGTATGTTTATATGACAAAAATTGATTTTTACAAAATTGTTTTGTTATTGATTAAGAAATAGGGCACTAGATCAAAGCATTAACAGACCCTGTTAACAATTTAAAAGGCTAGATCTAGCTGTTCTGTATAAACAATTGTCAAAATGCTTGTCTCTGTCAGATCTAGGTCAAGTTTGAAATTCATTTATTTGAGATCTTAAAGGTCAAATCATTGAAAAACCTTGTTAACACTTTAGTGGCCATATTTCCTAATGATCTTTGGTTTACCTGAGATCAAAACTAGGTTTTAGCTTAAAACCTTTTTGTCTGAAACTGCAAGGCCTAGGCTTGTGATATTTACTTTGTTGCATTGCCTAGTGGTCATCTACCAAGAGTATTCAAGTTATGTACCTGAGGTGAAAAGAGGCGCCACACAGGGGGTCCCAAGTTTTACACAGACTTATATATAAAGAAACGTTAAAAATCTTCTTGCCTGAAACTTTAAGGCTTAGGCTTTTGATTATTGATATGTTACATTGCCTAGTGGTCCTATACCAATTTTATTTTTTAAATTATTCCCCTGAGGTGAAAAGAGGCCCCATCCAGGAGGCCCAAGTTTTACATAGACTTATATAGAAAAAAAATCTTCTTCCCTGAATCTTCAAGGCTTAGGCTTTTGATTATTGGTCTGTTACATTGTCTAGTGGGCCTTTACCAAAGAGTTTCAAATTATGCCACTTAGGTGAAAAGAGGCTTCACCCGGGGGTCACTTGTATATGAGTTATATAGGAAATATTGACATACTGACCTACTTTCTTGATTTGTTTTTAGATACAGTCTTGAAATTTGAATGACTTATACAGTTTTGCACACCGATCTTAACACTGACTTTCAGTGACCATGAATGTGACCTATTGACCTACTTTCTTTAGATTTTAGCATCGGTTTTACATTTAAAACATGTAGCTCATATTACTCAGGTGAGTGATTTAGGGTCATATTGACCCTCTTGTTTCTATTTATTTTGGTAATATATAAATTAACCATTAGTGTGTCAAAGTGCCATGGTAAGGTTTCTTTTTCTGACAAATGAACAAAAGAATACGGATAAGTCCTCATAAAATCCCTTCTAAATTTTCTTAAAAGATACAATGATAGCAACACTTTACTATCGAGTAAAACTGGTTCTGACAGTATTTGCTGCACCTTATAGCATTTGAATTAATGTCTGCTTAATAATTACAATATCTTTATTTAACATAGGTAGCTCATTAAAACAAAACATCAAGGTACTAGAATGTCCACAGGACAACAATGTTGAGCCCATTACCAAATGTTGTTGACACCAGCCCAAAATGACTTGAAAATTTCAGCAAATCAAAACAAGTTTTCATTCCAATATCTTGACGCAAAATATAGATATTTCGCAGAAATAATAATACACTCAGAAACAGTAACACTTATAGGGCAGAGAAAAATTTAATGTATCATTCATGTTTTAACAAAAAAGGAACAACAAAGGGAAGTAATTAAAAAATAAGACCCCCCCCCCCCCACACACACACCAAAAAAACATTTGCAATCAATAGTACAATCTGTTTTATTCGCCATAAGGTCATCTCATGATGCTGAACACTTGTATTAAGTTTATTAAGTTTGAAAGATTTTGGCTATGTTAAGTTTTTGAGAAACCAGCTAACATGCAAAGCTTTAACCTCAAACACATGGTTAAAAAGAGGTATAATAAGCTAGAATTACGTAATGGTAGTCTCACTATGCCAAAAACAGGTTTGAAGTTTGAAAGTATTCGGTTATGATAAGTAGTTTTTGAGAAACCTGATTACATGCAAAACTTTAACCTAAAATTCTAAATTAAAGAAGGACAATTTTTATACAAAATCTAAGCTAGAGTTATATAACTTGTCCTGTTAGGTCATCTTATGGTGCCAAATATTGAAGATTAAAAGCGTAAGTAGTGGTTTCACAGAAACCTGGTTACATGCCAAACTTTCGTGATATTGACACCAATACTAACAAAAAAGTGACAACGAAAGCTGTACTTTTCGAAAACAAGAGGGCCATGATGGCCCTATATCACTCACTTGATCTGGCCTACTGACCTAGTTTTTGACCCTTTATGACCATGTTTCAAAACTGAATCAGACATCATCAAAACAAACATTCTGAAGATTGGTTCACGATTGTGGGCTCATGAGTGTTAACAAGGTTTTCCTATGATTTGACCGGTGGACCTAGTTTTTGACCCTACACGACCAAGATTTGAACTTGACCTTGAAGTTATCAAGACAAACAATTGTTATTAGTTTCAAAACTGACATAGACATTATCAAGACAAACATTCTGACTACGTTTCATAAACATTGAGTCTTAACCGTGGGCTCTTGAGTGTTAAAGATACATCTTTGATCTAGCCTACTGACGTAGTGTTTGACTCCACGTAACCCAGTTTCAAACTTGACCTAGGGATAATCAAGATAAACATTCTGACCAAGTTTCATGAAGCTAGGATCTCTTTAAGTTTATAAAGATAGGGTCACAACAATCAAGTCACACATAAAAGGTTTTAGAAACATTGAAGGAAATGTTATGTTTGGTACATTTCCAAAATGCAGAAAGGAACTCATTTTCAAATCAATATCATACAATTTCACATTACAAGGTAGAACACAGTTTTCAGCAATTGTTTAACTTTATTTCTTTACAAATGTCATTCATTTTCAAACGGAAACAACGTTTTCTTGACGATTACTTAAAACAATCGGAAAAAGTTGTCTCCCTTTGAAAATAAATGCCATTTGTACTTAAAATATTCCGAAAAAGTTGTCTCCCTTTGAAAATGAATATCATTTGTAAAAAGGTAAAAATAAACAATTGCTGAAAACTATGTTCCCCCTTCTTTATGCGGAATTGCACCTTAGTATAATTTAGCTATATATACACTGCTATAGAAAAAAATCGGCATTAAACACACTAACTTAAGCAACAGGACAATTTTAAAATAGCAGACTTTACTCATTAAGTTTTTTCGTAAAACTGGGGCCGTGTTTTATAAGACTTGTCTTTGTGATGCTTATTGTCTGTTTTAAATTCCCAATGATATACATTCATTGGTTTCTGAGATGTTTAAAGAAAGATTCATTTTGCCAAAGAAGGGAACATTTTTTGTAATCAAATACTGTAAATTTATCATCTAAACTAACATTATGAGACCTTTAGAAACATTCAAGGGTCCCTAGGACCTCCCTCTGGAGTATTATCTATGAATATAGCCCTAACCCTTCTTCGCCAATGTACCATTACATTAATACTTTTGATCATATGGATTTAGGAATATTGTTAAGTCTAAGGGCTATATTCATAGATAATACTCGAACACCACTCTATTCATAGATAATACTCGAACACCACTCATTGAGTACACTCAAATAAATTGCCTAACGGTCACGTCTTTACTCAGGAAAGATTCCATTTGTATTCATAAAGGTGAGTGACAGTCGAGTCAACTCCCAAGAGTGAGTGACTGTTGAGGGAGGTCCTGGGGACCCTTGAATGTTTCTAAAGGTCTCATAATGTTAGTTTAGATGATTAATTTTGCAATATTTGATTAATTTGAAGGTAAGATAACAGTGTCATGTTAAAGCGGAAGTTCATATTTGTGCAAGGTATTTTGGAAAAAATATATTAAATTATGTTTGTTTTAATACATGTTGTTGAGAACGATGAAAACGCAAAAAAGGCCCAGCAAATCAAAAGACTGTTCAAATATATATCTACGAAACCTAGCCTAACGGCGCTCATCAGTCACTCCCAGAAACACACGACGTAGTAACAAATATTTACATTTTACAAGCCTAGATATCCGTTAATTCTTACTGAAATATATACAATCCGTCAAATTAAATGTCATGAAGAACCTATTATTATTAAATCTCATTGTTTAAATGACAACGGAAACATTTACTTATACAAAACAATATGAGCCGCGACGTGAGAAAACCAACTTAGTGCGTCTGTAGTCTGGTCAGGATCCATGTTGTCCGCTTTCAACGCCAACTGCAATTGGAGAAACTATTAGCGAACAGTATGGATCATGAGCAGAGTGCGCCGATGCGCAGGTTGATCTGGATTCATGCTGGTCGCAAACGTACGATTTTGATTTTCTCATGGTGCGGCTCATTTTAGTAATTGCACTTTAAAAAATACGCAGACTGGCATTCGGGAAACACCAACAATTAATGGCAGAGTTAATAATTCAGTTGTTTAAAAAAATTTCAATTTCAGCGAAAGTTAAACGCTATTATAAGTATTAACTAAATTCTACTAAAAATGCAGATTAAGTAGATTGGCTGACGGACGGACGGACGTATTTTGAAACAAATAGACGAACGAACGGACGGATAAACATACAGACGAGCAATAAGATGACAAGTTCCAACTATAAAAGTAATGATCAGCACTTTTGCAGATCTTATGTTATTGTCATATAAACCTTTATAATCCTCTAAATTTATTGTGTACAATGAAACCATTACTCGAGCTTTCCTTCCGAAAGTTAAGATTGAGTGGGATTTATGAATATGACTTTCGAACTCCACTCACACTCCCACAAGGTCTACTCGAGGTCCACTTCAGTGATACTTACCCGAGTTTGAGTCAAGTGTGAGTTTGAGTGACGACTATGAATATAGCCCTATTTACAGTGATTGCAAAGATAGAAAATAGAAACCTAAATGGCTGTTGGTGGTTTAATCAGAATACCATTTATAACGGTATTCTCATCAAACACATTATTATAAAACCAAACAATGCATTTCCAAAAGTAATATTTACAATCAGATGGAAACTAGCTTTTATAAGACTTTCTTTGATGTTCATGATTATGAAATAAAAATTTAAGTAGTTTTTTATGTAATCAAATAACTGCACATTTAATATTATGTCGTGACCGGTGTCCAGCTAGCTTAGTCGAAGATCGAAATTCAACTTCATAACTTATCCTAAGCTACACCTGAAGATCGAAAATCGTCAGATTGCAAAATAGCTTTTAATTTCGGGCCAGCTCAATGATCGAAATTTATAACATTTCAACGCCAAATTTCGATCTCGAATTGAATGAACAGCCTGTTCCAAGATTGATATTGAAATGAAAAAATCAAATATCGAGCAAGCAATTAGTGTCGAGCCATCTCGAAAATCGTACTTCAAAGATTAAAAATCGTGCAAGATCGGATATATCGAAATTCAAGTTTTTATGCACCCGGCATCTACTGATGCGGGAGGCATATAGTGATTGTCCTGTCCGTCCGTTTGTTCGTCCGTCTGTCCGTCCGTCCATCCGTACGAGGTTAACCAAATGGGACCGTTTCGTCTAGCATCAATACCCCTTACTAGAATGACTTGATACTAATGCAGATGTTTAACTAATTTAAGATGACCATTCCCCATCTTCAGACGTCACCTGACCTCAGTTTGACCTTTACCTTGAACTTGACCTCGTTTTGGTCTTAGGTTGCTTTGCATCGACAACGATGTCAACGGGGGCATCAAGCGTTTATTGAACACAACTCCTTGTTAAAAATCTAAATAGATTATTCTCGGTATTATATTTCAAGCATGCTCGAATTTTCAAAGCAATCGAATTTAAAACTGGTATTGAATGTGAAACTATCTTTTAAACAGCCAGTATCCGGGAAAACCCAGTACTGGTGTCATAGGAGAAGTCATGGTCATGACCCCTTTCACGGGTGCTCGAACCCACGACCCCTTGGTTGAGCGGTCGACACATTATTCACTGGACAACCGCTGCCCTCAAAATATTTGAATTTCGGTCATCCTGCTGGATCTAATTTCAATTCTGCCTCGAAATTCGACGACTTCTTTTTATTTTAATTTCCATTTCCGAGTCTGTGCGAAATTCAATGTAAGCGAAATTCAACATCATCCTTTCAAAATTTGAATTTTGATTTTCTACTTCTAACTTGTCCAAAATATGCCGCCTAAAATTTCAACGTTTCTTTTTTAAATTTTGAACTTCGATCCTCAAGCTGTTTAAAATTGACTATTGGATGTAAACAAATCATATTATGGAGCGTCCACTAATTTATAAATCCGTACATGTGTACCGTTTAGTGGGTGAGAAGATATCAGTCTTTACCGTTAAGGAGCTTAAATTCCGTAAGGATTGACGGAAACATACGAGAATGTTCGAGTCTTTCCGATAAGGAAAACAAAAACCTATACTCATCTGCAAAATGCTTAAAACAGACCATTTTCTTCTTCACCTAGAAAACTGAAATTAGTATGAAACAATAGCTAAATGAATATAGATTACTAAGTCGTTTGCAAAGGTCTTTAAGCGCACATTAGAATATATTTATTCTTTGTTAAACAGAAGACATTTCAGCAAATTATCCATATTTTACTATGTTTCTAATTGTAGATAGACAGACATAAAGTATACGCAAAAAAGACCATTTTCTTTTAAATTCATTTTTTAAATAAAATATTCATAAGAAAGACAATGCATTGAATATTGTCACATCGCATGCAAAGCTAAAATACCTATAATACTTTTTCCATGAATTTAAATAAAGTAAAGGGCTCCTTCTTTGCACTATATAAAATATTTTCACTCGTGTGAAAAATCGATGGGTTTTCCCATATGTCTGCGCTCCTTCTATTGAGTTAAACCGGTGAGAAAAAGAAAATAAATGAAAGAAAACAGCGGATGTGATTGAGACTCGCTGTAACTTAACAACGATTGAATGCTAAACGTGTGTATTTCTATGTTGCCATAATCTGTAAGGGCGACTCAAGAACCGGCGGCTCAAACTTGCAACCCCTGTTTTCGTATTAGTATTTGTATGAGTATTTTTATTTCCATAAGCGTCTGATGTGTCAAACTTCAGAATGTAACAAGTTTCCAACAATTTAGCAGTGCACTCATCGGAAGTTTACAAGGATACACTCACGCGTATATGAAACTTTGGAACAATATTGAAAGCAAAACCTCTCTTGTATCATGACTATGGAATTTATAGAAGTTATGATTTATTTCAAATTGATAGCGCTTGTGGTATAAAATTTAAAAAGAATGAAAAATTAACTCTGACATGTAAAACAAAATTATGCAGTCAAAATATGTGAACATTTGCGCTTAGCGGGTACTTAACTGACCAAGCCAAATGGCAATTAATCATCAAGGATGGAGAAGTAAGAAACAAAAAAGTGAAAATGTATGACATTTGGATGTGCGTGCGTGCGTGCGTGCGTGCGTGCGTGCGTACTTATGAATAATGATACAAACAGCCTTTAGTGGCAGTGGTCAGTTTCGCATTAGGCGCAGATACGTTTTTTAATAAAATAGGTACATGTACTTTAAAGGCATTTATATCTAGCTGTGTTTATGATGTATATCAATCTGACTAAAGTACATCTCCTATTACGCTACGCATAGGATCTGAGAACGACCTATTCATAGCCTCGTTCTGGCGACCCTTTCGCTAGCCAATCAGAGCTTAATTTACAAAATTTAGCAAATCTACCTGTAGCCTTGACTTTTGATATTTACAATTCTTATGTCGGAATGTGTCAGATAGCCGGTTAGCTCAGTCGGTAGGCCACTTGCTTAGTAATCTAGAGGTCCCGGGTTCGAGCCCTGGCGCTACACAGAACACATTAGACAGGAACTGTGCAATGTATATCTGCATTTCCGAAAAATATAGTCTTCAATCTACATTCAGACCAAATTTCATTAATATACGTTAAATTTTTACTTTTTTGGTCTAAGGTATGGAGCCACCTTAATAGATGTTTGCAAAATATTTGATCTGTAAAAATGTGTCTGCTAGTAGGTGTTGTTAGTTAATATATGTGTTAAACCTCTTTGAGCAGTGAAGTTCATGTAACGATCTAGGGCCATGATGGAAGTCTTATTAAGGATATAAAATTAACAGTCATTTTCATTCACCCCTTTTGATTTTGGAGTCACTCTGGAAGCTCAAGGTCACAGGGGGCTTAGCATGGTAAACACTTTCCGATCAATAACTTGAGAACCGTTTGACCCAGAATGTTGACACTTCATAGGATGATTGAAAATGGAGAATAGATGACCTGTATTGATTTTGGGGTCATTCGATTCTAGGTCAAGGACACAGGGGTTAGAACATCGAAAACCGTTTCCAATTCATAGCTTGAAAACCACTTGGCCTAGAATGTTGAAACTTATTATGATGATGGGACATATCAAGTAGATGATTCATATGCAGCCAACCATCTGTGTCTCTTTGACGTTTGCTCCTGCCCCTATTGACTTCTTGTCTGTTACTACTGTGCATTTGCGGAGACATATAATTTTCAACAAAACAGTTGTTTACTGTGTTTTTATGTACAGAAACTATTGCTGTTGATTGCTCTATTTTTTCAGAGCCTATTGAAATAATTGTTCCACAACCAACACCACCCCTGGTAAATGTAATCGTTCCATCACCACGGCACCTCCATGGAAGTACTGTAAATACTGGAATTGATGGACATACAAACAAACAGTTGAGCGCACCTTTATCAGAACCTGAGGATGTTTCTACTCCGAATTTATCAAGTGGTGCTGTAAAGTCATCACAGCCAATCATTGTCAATAAAACAACAAATATTCACCAAGGCCGTGCCATTAAAAGAAAATGTGGAAATAGTCAGGTAGCACTTGGTGAAGATAGCCCTAAAAGTAAAAACAAAAATGTGAAAATGACGGTGAGTTCAAGAAAATGTTTATTATGTTCATGTTTTGGCATTGGCTTTTAAATCTTACAGCAAGTCAGCTAACGTTGCTCACCCTAATACTGAATAAATTGACAAGCTGCCCATCTCAACTACGAGAAGTTCGAATCATAATTATGTCTTCCCTATAGGTGGGGGAGACATATTGTTTTTGCCTTTGCCGTCCGCATCAAGTTTGTGCGGCTTTACAGGTCAAACTGCAGGTCGGATTTCGACAAAACTTCACAGGAGTGATCAGTACAATTCCTAGTTGTGCATATTACAGGCACGGTCCACTTGGCTGCAAAAAAATGGCCACAAGAGCTAAAAATAGAAAATCTTGTTCGGCTTTAACTGGTTTAACTGCTGGCCAGATTTCAACGAAAATTCACAGGGGTGATCAGAACCAAGCCTAGTTATGCATATCGCCAACACATTCCGCTTTGCTGCAAAGAATGGCTGCCAGAGCTAAAGAAAAAAATGGTCACACTTTAACAGGTCAAACTGCTGGCTGGATTTTGACGAAACGTCACAGGAGTAATCAGTACCAAGCCTAGTTCTGCATATCGCCGACGTAATTCGCTTCTCTGCACAAAATGGCCGCCAGAACTAAAGATATAAAATATTGTCCTGCTTTCACAGGTCAAACTGCTGGCTGGATTTCGACGAAACTTCACAGCTGTAATCAGTACCAACCCTTGTTGTACATATTGCTGGCACGTTCTGCTATGCTGCACAAAAAGGCCACCAGAGCTAACAATAAAAAATCTTGTCTAGCTTTCGCAAGCCTAGTTGTGCATGTCGACGGCACGCTCTGCTTCGCCGCACAAATGGCCGCAAGAACTAAAGTTATACATGTGGGCGGGGGGGTGAAAGAGACATATGTTTTTGTGATAAAAACACCTAGAATTAACAACTGTTGTTTCTTAATGTGTATGTATATTAGCTTACCGGATCTCAGTGTGCTCAGGTTGACTTATTGTGATCGCTCGCAATCTGGCGTCCTTCTATTTATTCGAATGACATCTCCTTTTAAAAATGTTGATGGATTTTGATGAAACCTAGCGAGGATGTTCCCTCGATGGTCTTCTTCAAAAGTTATTCAGACAGTTCTGCTTATTTTTACATAGGGGCTGTTAGACTTTAAGATAGATATAAATTTAAACATCATTACCGCTTAATCTGCTGGTCATAAGTTCCATTGGAAACCCTCTACAAATGACCTTTAAAATTATTCTGATTTGTCAAAAGGTACTGCTTTCAGGGGCATGGTTACTTTTCACTATATATTGTAAAATTCGGAAATCTACTAGTCACAAACTGCTTGATTTGAAATAATTTTAGGAAAAGTTCCTTAGGGGACCCACTATAAACATTTTTCAAGTTGTTCCTTTGGTAACCCTCTATCAGGATGGTTCAGATTATTCTGAATCATAAAAAGCATGGTCACCAAACTGTAATGGTCATGTTATAGATGCCTTAGTTTTTTTTCCTCTGTATCACAGAAATGTTTCTTTGATTACACTCTACCAGAATTGTTACCTGGGAAACTTAGTAAACCACACTAGTGCCATCTCTGTCCCCTTACTTCTAAACATCTTTTTATCTTTATTACTTGGTGTTGTTTGACCATATTTTCATTGGAGCATCTTTAAATAATGGGGATGTAAAAATCTAAAAAGGCTTTCCTCCATACACAAAGAGTATAATCCATTAGATGCAGAGAGCCTTTTCGCCTTTAAATGATTACGTTGAATCTACCTGATGGAATTCAATTTAGTGTAACATAAAAAGCATCCTTGGTTAGTAAGCATTGAAATATGTTAAGTGATATATTGGTACATTTTATTTATCATTGCAGCTTATTTTATCAATGATACAAATAAATATTAAGTGTAATAATGCCCGATAAAAAAACTAGTGTTTGTCTTTGATAATTGCAGTATAACAGAAAAGACGTAAAAGATGGAGAGGACAAACATTTGCTTGAAAATGAAGTCACAGAAAGTGAGTATAGAGAAGATTCAAAATCAACAACCAGATTTGAAGACCAGCAAACTGTTGACGTACCAAAAGCAGCTGAGTTGTTCTACACTGATGATACTACCTGTACACAGCCAATTAAAATAAATACTGCTGAAGATCTTAAAGATTGTTCAGGTGTGAGCGCTGGCACTAGTGATGATGGTGCTGAAAAAGCAAACACTACCAGTGAGCTTACCAATGTTGAAGCAGACAGTGAAGGGAAACTAAGGACCAAATCATTATCAGAAAAACAAATTTCAGGAAAGTCAAACTCACCAAATTTATGTCGAAGAACTTCGGTTTCACTGGAAAGTGTGTTTTCACCACCATTTATTCAAAATGTTGAGAGTCTTTTCAAGGATAGTGATGAATACAACGGTAAGTTGCTCAGTTACATCAATGTAATAATACTAGTTGTGATATGTCCAAGTGAATATGTATTTTTGACTGTACTTAAAATATTTAAGTATTAAGCAAACAGGCACATATCACATTTTGTTTGATAACAGATTCTGTTGCATTTGATATTTGCTAGTAATGACAAGAAATTCCATTGCATATGACATTTGCTTTAGGCTTAGGCTTTTGCACTTTAAAGAAAGGGCTATCCTTAAGGGGTCATTTCAATGCATTATGTTAGTGATTTGAATTATTTCTGTGTAAAATTACAACAAACTCTCTGCCTCAAAACTAGTGATATTATTTGTAATTTTGCTATTTCATAATGAAGAGAAAAGAATTTGAAAATAAACATGTAGCAGTTCTTTTTGTGATCATGATACTGTATATAAAGTTCATCATAAAGATCTTGAAATTGTCTTGAAAGGGACATTTTTTGGCTCAGCAGAGCACAAAGTGCTTAAGATGAGCTATTGTGATAAACAGGTATCCGTGGTCATTGTTGGTCTTGGAGTTCTTTGTCATGAGAAGTATGGCTGGCAACACTGTAGAGGTCACAATCTTGATCCAATCTTAATGCTACTTCGTCAGAATGCTACCCTTAATGACATCTTGGAAGAATAATGAAATAGTCTATAACTGGGTAATCTAATGTCAAAAACTAGGTTATTAAGTAAGTTAATTAGAAAATCTAGTTAACACTCAAAAAGGCAACATTTTTCCTGCATCTTCATAAAACTTTGTCAAAATGTTTATCTCTATGAGTTCTAGTTAAATTTCGAAATTGCATTTTTGAGATCAAAATTGAGGTCACCAGGTCAAATCATTTAAAATTGGATTATCTGAGGTAAAAATTGGATCACTTTGATCAATCATAGAAAGCCATATTAATACTCTGATTTTAATTAAACTTTGTCAGAATGTTTGTCTCTATGAAGAAAAGGTGAAATGTTAAATCATAAAAGACCTTGTTAATACTTTAGTGGCCAGATTGTCTAACTGATCTTTATAATTCTTTCCCAGAATGTTTGTCTCTATGAGATCTTGGTCAAGACTGAAACTCAGTTACTAGGCCAGTAGGACAAATAAGAGAACAATCTTAACACTTTAGAGGTCATATTTCCTAACTTATCTTCGTAAAACTTTATGAGAATGTTTGTTTCTATAGAATGAACACCAAGTTAAAAATTGGTTTACCTGAGATCAAAAACTAGGTCACATAGAACAACATTGCTACCACTTGGGAGGCTTATTTTACTACTTCATCCTCATTTAAGTTTGTCAGATATTTTTTTCTATATAACTTCGAGGATTATTTTGAAGTTAATATTTAGATCACCAGGTCAAATCTTTAAAAAGCCTTGTTAACATTGGAGAGACCACATTGTCTGCTCTAGACATCATAAAACGTTGTCAGAGTGTATGTTTATAAATCTAGATTAAATTCAAAACTGGATTGCCTGAGGTCTAAAATTAGGTCACTAGGTCAATTTTACAGTAGCCTTGGTCAGATTTTTACTTGATCATCACAAATCTTTGTCAAAATTGTGGTCTCTATAAAATGTAAAGAAATATTGAAAATGGATAACCTGAAGTCAAAAACTAGATCACTAGATAAGATCATAGAAAAAAATGTTGACACTCTAGGGGGACACACTTTTCTACTTGTTCTTCATAAACGTTGTCAGAATGTATGTTTATATGACAAAAAGTGATTTTTGAAAATGTTTTGTTTGTGATTAAGAAATAGGGCACTAGATCAAAGCATTAACAGACCTTGTTAACAATTTAAAAGGCTAGATCTAACTGTTCTGTATAAACAGTTGTCAAAATGCTTGTCTCTGTCAGATCTAGGTCAAGTTTGAAATTCATTTACTTGAGATCTTAAAGGTCAAATCATTGAAAAACCTTGTTAACACTTTAGTGGCCATATTTCCTAATGATCTTTGGTTTACCTGTGATCAAAACTAGGTTTTAGCTTAACTTGTAGAGGACACTTGTTAACCCTTGAAAGGCCACATCTTCTACTAATAATTTATGTCCTTATGAAATCTAGGTAACATTTGAAATTAATTTTTCTAGGTCAAAAACTCGGTCACAAGGTCAAGTCTTAGCATGGTCACTAAGCTAAATAATAGAAAAGCATTGTGAACACTGAAGAGGCCACTTTTCTCCCTCTCCTTGAGGCTTGGTCAGGGTGTTTGTCTGTTTAAAATCTATAATAAATTTGTAACTGGGTCTCTTTGATAAAAAACTACGTCACTGGTCAGTTCATTGAAACACTTGATTACCAATCTGCCTGATTTACTTTAAACTTGGTCATAATGATCTTTCTATGAAATCTATGTCAAATCAGATACTAGGTTATCGTGGGTGAGACCTAGGTTATGTGAGAGATACAGGGCCTCCAGGACCCCTCTTGTTTTGAAATTAGATCACAATTGATATATCTAAGAAGATGAATATAATTATTTTGTTTAGATAGATGTCTAAAGTTAAGTATAAATAACAGAATTCAGCTCTAATGCAGCTATGTTTTATGAATAAGATTAACGTATTCTAGCCATAGCCTTCTTTTAACCAGTCAAAAACCTGGTTATTAGATTAGTGATGTTGTTGATTGGATGGTTAAATGGATGGATGGATTGACCATGTCAAGATTTGGTTTTCCTTAATTAACTTTAGTTTTGGGTTGTGATATTGAAGCGGAATGTTTGACCATTTGGTAGCTTTTAGTAAGACCAAGGTTGACATTGACTTTGGGGGTCATTTAAGTCAATGTCACTGTTATTAAAATTGGAAAAAAACAGTTTCTGTCCAATAGATTGAGTTAAGATTGGTGAATTAAAATTAAAGTTGGCATATAAGTAGCTTATAGGAAAACAAAGGCTGGGATTGCATATGCGGTTAGTGAGGTCAAGGTCAAGTTCAGTATACCTGATTTAATATGCATACTTTGAAAATTGCACTGTGGCGCTGTAATTTAAGGCGTTTGGCTATTGTACCTTTTGTAATGTTACAGTAGTAATTTAGGAGTGCAGCGGATGATTAGTTCCAACATTAACTTTTTTCTCTATTTTGGTCATCTAGAAAGAAATATTTATTTGTTTTCTTGCTTGAATTGTCATCATATTTTACAGATTTACATCATACTTCACAGGAATGATCCTTGGGTGGCCCCTTTCAAATATACTCAAAGAATTTAAATCCATGCAGAACTTTGGTTGCCATAGCAACTGAAGGAAAAGCCTTAAAAAACTGCTTGTCCAAAACCGCAAGGCATAGAGCCTTGATATTTCTCATGTGACATCATCTAATGGTCCTCTATGAAGACTTTTTATTACTGCCCTGGGGTTCCAAGTTTTACATAGACTTATATAAGAAAAACTTTAAAGATATTCTTGTCTGAAACGACAAGATCTAGGCCTTTGATATTTGGAACGTAGCATTGCCTCGAGGTCCACTACCAAGATTGTTCAAATTATGCCCCTGGGGAGAAAAGAGGCCCCACAATGGGTGTCCCAAGTTTAACATGGACTTATAGAGGAAAAAACTTTAAAACTCTTCTTGTCTGAACCTACTAGATATAGGCTTTTGACATTTGGTATGTTGCACTGCTTAGTGGTTCTTTACCAAGATTATTTAAATTATGCCCTGAGGTGAAAGGAGGCCCGGCATAGCCTTATATAGAAAAGAAACTTTTAAAACCTTCTTGTCTGAAACTGCAAGGCCTAGGCTTGTGATATTTGCTTTGTTGCATTGCCTAGTGGTCATCTACCAAAAGTATTCAAATTATGTACCTGAGATGAAAAGAGGCGCCACCAAGGGGGTCCCAAGTTTTACACAGACTTATATATAAAAAAACGTTAAAAATCTCCTTGCCTGCAACTTTAAGGCTTAGGCTTTTGATTATTGGTATGTTACATTGCCTAGTGGTCCTATACCAATTTTATTTTTTAAATTATGCCCCTGAGGTGAAAAGAGGCCCCATCCAGGAGGCCCAAGTTTTACATAGACTTATATAGAAAAAATCTTCTTCCCTGAATCTTCAAGGCTTAGGCTTTTGATTATTGGTCTGTTACATTGTCTAGTGGGCCTTTACCAAAGAGTTTCAAATTATGCCACTTAGGTGAAAAGAGGCTTCACCCGGGGGTCACTTGTATATGAGTTATATAGGAAATATTGACCTACTGACCTACTTTCTTGATTTGTTTTTAGATACAGTCTTGAAATTTGAATGACATACAGTTTTGCACACCGATCTTAACATTGACTTTCAGTGACCATGAATGTGACCTATTGACCTACTTTCTTTAGATTTTAGCATCGGTTTTACATTTAAAACATGTAGCTCATATTACTCAGATGAGTGATTTAGGGTCATATTGACCCTCTTGTTTCTATTTATTTTGGTAATATATAAATTAACCATTAGTGTATCAAAGGGCCATGGTAAGGTTTCTTTTTCTGACAAATGAACAAAACATTACGGATATGTCCTTTTCTATGAAATCTATGTCAAATCAGATACTAGGTTATCGTGGGTGAGACCTAGATTATGTGAGAGATACAGGGCCTCCAGGACCCCTCTTGTTTTGAAATTAGATCACAATTGATATATCTAAGAAGATGAATATAATTATTTTGTTTAGATAGATGTCTAATGTTAAGTATAAATAACAGAATTCAGCTCTAATGCAGCTATGTTTTATGAATAAGATTTACGTATTCTAGCCATAGCCTTCTTTTAACCAGTCAAAAACCTGGTTATTAGATTAGTGATGTTGTTGATTGGATGGTTAAATGGATGGATGGATTGACCATGTCAAGATTTGGTTTTCCTTAATTAACTTTAGTTTTGGGTTGTGATATTGAAGCGGAATGTTTGACCATTTGGTAGCTTTTAGTAAGACCAAGGTTGACATTGACTTTGGGGGTCATTTAAGTCAATGTCACTGTTATTAAAATTGGAAAAAAACAGTTTCTGTCCAATAGATTGAGTTAAGATTGGTGAATTAAAATTAAAGTTGGCATATAAGTAGCTTATAGGAAAACAAAGGCTGGGATTGCATATGCGGTTAGTGAGGTCAAGGTCAAGTTCAGTATACCTGATTTAATATGCATACTTTGAAAATTGCACTGTGGCGCTGTAATTTAAGGCGTTTGGCTATTGTACCTTTTGTAATGTTACAGTAGTAATTTAGGAGTGCAGCGGATGATTAGTTCTAACATTAAATTTTTTCTCTATTTTGGTCATCTAGAAAGAAATATTTATTTGTTTTCTTGCTTGAATTTTCATCATATTTTACAGATTTACATCATACTTCACAGGAATGATCCTTGGGTGGCCCCTTTCAAACATACTCAAAGAATTTAAATCCATGCAGAACTTTGGTTGCCATAGCAACTGAAGGAAAAGCCTTAAAAAATTGCTTGTCCAAAACCGCAAGGCATAGGGCCTTGATATTTCTCATGTGACATCATCTAATGGTCCTCTATGAAGACTTTTTATTACTGCCCTGGGGTTCCAAGTTTTACATAGACTTATATAAGAAAAACTTTAAAGATATTCTTGTCTGAAACGACAAGATCTAGGCCTTTGATATTTGGAACGTAGCATTGCCTCGAGGTCCACTACCAAGATTGTTCAAATTATGCCCCTGGGGAGAAAAGAGGCCCCACAATGGGTGTCCCAAGTTTAACATGGACTTATAGAGGAAAAAACTTTAAAACTCTTCTTGTCTGAACCTACTAGATATAGGCTTTTGACATTTGGTATGTTGCACTGCTTAGTGGTCCTTTACCAAGATTATTTAAATTATGCCCTGAGGTGAAAGGAGGCCCGGCATAGCCTTATATAGAAAAGAAACTTTTAAAACCTTCTTGTCTGAAACTGCAAGGCCTAGGCTTGTGATATTTGCTTTGTTGCATTGCCTAGTGGTCATCTACCAAAAGTATTCAAATTATGTACCTGAGGTGAAAAGAGGCGCCACCAAGGGGGTCCCAAGTTTTACACAGACTTATATATAAAAAACGTTAAAAATCTCCTTGCCTGCAACTTTAAGGCTTAGGCTTTTGATTATTGGTATGTTACATTGCCTAGTGGTCCTATACCAATTTTATTTTTTAAATTATGCCCCTGAGGTGAAAAGAGGCCCCATCCAGGAGGCCCAAGTTTTACATAGACTTATATAGAAAAAAATCTTCTTCCCTGAATCTTCAAGGCTTAGGCTTTTGATTATTGGTCTGTTACATTGTCTAGTGGGCCTTTACCAAAGAGTTTCAAATTATGCCACTTAGGTGAAAAGAGGCTTCACCCGGGGGTCACTTGTATATGAGTTATATAGGAAATATTGACCTACTGACCTACTTTCTTGATTTGTTTTTAGATACAGTCTTGAAATTTGAATGACATACAGTTTTGCACACCGATCTTAACATTGACTTTCAGTGACCATGAATGTGACCTATTGACCTACTTTCTTTAGATTTTAGCATCGGTTTTACATTTAAAACATGTAGCTCATATTACTCAGATGAGTGATTTAGGGTCATATTGACCCTCTTGTTTCTATTTATTTTGGTAATATATAAATTAACCATTAGTGTATCAAAGGGCCATGGTAAGGTTTCTTTTTCTGACAAATGAACAAAACATTACGGATATGTCCTCATAAAATCCCTTCTAAATTTTCTAAAAAAAGATACAATGATAGCAACACTTTACTATTGAGTAAAACTGGTTCTGACAGTATTTGCTGCACCTTATAGCATTTGAATTAATGTCTGCTTAATAATTACAATCTCTTTATTTAACATAGGTAGCTCATTAAAACAAAACATCAGGGTACTAGAATGTCCACAGGACAACAGTGTTGAGCCCAATACAAAAATTTTGTTGACACCAGCCCAAAATGACTTGAAAATTTCAGCAAATCAAAACAAGTTTTCATTCCAATATCTTGACGCAAAATATAGACTTTTCGCAGAAATAATAATACACTCAGAAACAATAACGCTTATAGGGTAGAGAAAAATTTAATGTATCATTCATGTTGTAAAAAAAAAAGAAACAACAAAGGGAAGTAATTAAAAATAAGACCCCCCCCCAAAAAAAAAAAAAAAAAAAAAAAAAAAAAAAAAATTGCAATCAATAGTACAATCTGTTTTATTCGCCATAAGGTCATCTCATAATGCTGAACACTTGTATGTAGTTTATTAAGTTTGAAAGATTTTGGCTAAGCTAAGTTTTTGAGAAACCAGCTAACATGCAAAGCTTTAACCTCAAACACATGGTTAAAAAGAGGTATAATAAGCTAGAATTACGTAATGGTAGTCTCACTATGCCAAAAACAGGTTTGAAGTTTGAAAGCATTCGGTTATGATAAGTAGTTTTTGAGAAACCTGATTACATGCAAATTCTAAATTAAAGGACAATTTTTATACAAAATTTAAGCTAGAGTTATATAACTTGTCCTGTTAGGTCATCTTATGGTGCCGAATATTGAAGATTAAAAGCGTAAGTAGTGGTTTCACAGAAACCTGGTTACATGCCAAACTTTCGTGATATTGACACCAATACTAACAAAAGAGTGACAACGAATGCTGTACTTTTCGAAAACAAGAGGGCCATGATGGCCCTATATCACTCACTTGATCTGGCCTACAGACCTAGTTTTTGACCCTTTATGACCATGTTTCAAAACTGAACCAGACATCATCAAAACAAACATTCTGATTAAGTTTCATGAAGATTGGTTCACGATTGTTGGCTCATGAGTGTTAACAATGTTTTCCTTTGATTTGACCGGGGGACCTAGTTTTTGACCCTACACGACCAAGATTTGAACTTGACCTTGAAGTTATCAAAACTGACATAGGCATTATCAAGACAAACATTCTGACTACGTTTCATAAACATTGAGTCTCAACCGTGGGCTTTTGAGTGTTAACAAGATATATCTTTGATCTAGCCTACTGACGTAGTGTTTGACTCCACGTAACCCAGTTTCAAACTTGACCTCGAGATAATCAAGATAAACATTCTGACCAAGTTTCGTGAAGGTAGGATCTCTTTAAGTTTATAAAGATAGGGCCACAACTGTGGCCTCTTGAGTATTAACAAGCTTTTCCTTTGATTTGACCAGGTAACCTTATTTTGAACACACATGTCAGATTCGAACTTGATCTAGAGGTGACCTAGTTTCTGACTTCAAATGACTCAGATTCGAAATTGACCTAGGGTTACCAAGACAAACATTTACATTCTGACCAATTCTCATAAGTCTCAAACTAGAACAGTTAACTCTAGCGTATTAAAAAGATCTTCCAGTAATCTTGCCTACTGACCTAGATTTTAATTCCGGGCAACCCAGTTTCAAACTTGGCCTAGAAATAATGAAGACAAACATTCTGACTAAGTTTCATAAAGATTTGGTCTCAGATGTGACCTCTAGAGTGTTAATAAGGCAAATGTTGACGGATGACGGACGATGCAGGACGACGGACAATGACCGGTCACAATAGCTCACCCTGAGCACTTCTTGCTCTGGAAAAGCTAAATATTAAAATAGTTGAGCTAGAAGGGAGTCAGCATTTTCAATCAAGTCACACATAAAAGGTTTTAGAAACATTGAAGGAAATGTTATGTTTGGTACATTTCCAAAATGCAGAAAGGAACTCATTTTCAAATCAATATTATACAATTTCACATTACAAGGTAGAACACAGTTTTCAGCAATTGTTTATCTTTATTTCTCTACAAATGTCATTCATTTTCAAACGGAAACAACGTTTTCTTGACGATTACTCAAAATAATCGGAAAAAGTTGTCTCCCTTTGAAAATAAATGCCATTTGTACTTAAAATATTCCGAAAAAGTTGTCTCCCTTTGAAAATGAATATCATTTGTAAAGAAATAAAAATAAACAATTGCTGAAAACTGTGTTCCACCTTCTTTATGCGGCATTGCACCACTCGCACGCTATTACAAATGCATTAAAACGAATATGTGTAACTGTTCTTTGAAATTGGTGAGTTTTTAAAAGCGTTTTACTGTCCGGAAGTGGAGCCCATTTAGGCAGTCCTTTTCCGGAATTCAATGTTTATATCAGTACACTGACACTTGTGTCGTAAAGTAATATACATGTTTTACATGCTGTACAACTTTTATGTCAAACAACTCTTTCATTCTATGATTTGGTGTTGTTTGATTTTTGTTTCTCAAGGCCTACTTCTTAACCTTAAGTTCGTTATATTATTCTTCAATAGCAATAACAACTTTGCATGACTAAAACAAGTACTGTAGACAAATAATTCTAACCATAGTATAATTTAGCTATATATACACTGCTATAGAAAAAAATCGACATTAAAAACACTAACTTAAGCAACAGGACAATTTTAAAATAGCAGACTTAACTCATTAAGTTTTTTCGTAAAATTGGGGCCGTGTTTTATAAGACATGGTTTGTTTATAAACTTGTCTTTGTGATGCTTATTATCTGTTTTAAATTCCCAATGAAATACATTCATTGGTTTCTGAGATGTTTAAAGAAAAGATTCATTTTGCCAAATTTTCTAAGAAGGGAATATTTTTTGTAATAATAAAAGGCAGAGTTATGGGACTTTATATGTGAACTCGCACGATGATCCAAAACGTCTGTGTGATGGTTCAATCAAATGCGTGGTAAAGGTATTTGCCCATTAACAAAATTGCCGCATAATGTGTGCATGCACATTTCTGTAAGATTTGTGAAGACTTTGTCAAGGGAGGTTGCCTCAACTATGTATACAAACTGAAATCAGTTAACAAACTGAATGTTTTACTATATTATCTTTTGATCATATACATTCTAAGTGTGTAAATTTCATAATTCATTTTTCCAAAGCTGTGGCTTTTAGTGTGTTAACAATAAGAAATATGGCAATTCTTACTTAGTCAATGGCCATTAATCTGATGCTATAAGAACAGTATCCCCTATTATCAAACTGCTTTGAGATAAGTGACTGAGTATATTATGCGTAAGTTTCTTGTGGACTGCTCATGGAATGTAGCCACAAAAACTTTAATAATGTGAAGAGTGAAGGAAGTTTTGACAGACAGTAAACAACAGATCATTATTAAAAGTAAAGAATCGTCACTGAAAATAAGTGTACATTTACTTATAAAAATGTCTCTTCTGAATGTATGATCAAACATTTCATTATCAGTAACCATATCAAGCATTGACACTGAATCCATATCATCAAGTAAACCTTTCAAACATCTATCCACTACTCTGTTGATTAGCTCTGAAAAGAGAGAAAGAATATCTTCTGTGCAGTTTTCTATAGTGGCCACATTATTCGGAAAAATTTAAGCTGTATGCTTCCAAATTATATGATTTTTTTTTTCAAAATGAAAATCTTTTCTTAAAATTATTGAGGAGGTAGGTTACCTTGTTACCAGGGTAAATTCAAATTAGTTGAACCGCAGCATTTTTTGTATTTCGTGTAAGGTAATGTTTTAACTGCTACAACCTCAATTCCGTTTATCTTTGTCCCTTCAAGTACAATTTTATCCAGGTTTGAAGTACATGACCGTCCAAAGGTATTTTATATTGGAAAATGAAGGAACATACGGATATTTAGCACCTTTCAGTGTATTTTGGTTTCATTGTTATCCGTAGAAGTCTGCATAAGTTTACTAGTATGCGCGTTAGCTTTCTAAATATAAGCTCAAATGTATATGTCGCGGTGTTCGTGTTTCCATGGTAACGCATTTTCTCTCACTTTTAAACAACTATGTATGAAAACGGTCTTTTTCCACGGCTTCTGTGCCATTCTGTTAATAACCAACATGAAATATTTGGGTAATATAGTTAGCTAAATATCAAGCATTTTACATGGTACCCTATTTTTTTAAAGTTTAAAGTAACCATGGCAACAGAGATGTTTAAAATAGCTTATATCTTACTTTTTATCGTAATTTCTTATAAAAATAGTAAATGAAATTATAGTTCATGTTTATTTGGCTTTAAAACATCTTATTTCTAACGTAAGTAATATTTTCGTGTTATTTGCATTGATTTAAACAAATTTCACAGCTTAAAATACTTACAGCAGTACCCCTCGTCTGACATTTTTATGGAAAATCGCTGTGCATGCTGCTATTATTCTCATGAATATTGTTGAAATGCAAATAAAAAGCCGAAGCTGTATTCCTTTAATATATGTCAACGCTTTTGAATTTTACATTTAGATATAGAGGTCATGGGCTTCGATTCCATTGTAACATCAATTTAATTCAAGAAACCAAAATTTTCTACTGAAATTTTAACAATTTATAGCTTAGTTTTGGTACAATAGTTACAGATTATCATCGGAAACTGGAGAATATGTATTACAAATCAAACTGCTATATTTTTATTTGAAAATAGCCGTAATAAGTAACCTTTCACCCAATTATATTCCGAAAAGCGTCAGTTACCATCATTCTCTTACATTTCGCATAACATTTCAATATAACTACATAAAAGAAGCAAAATCTTGATCATTATTCAGAGCGAAAGACTCATAAAAAGTATTTCAGCAAATAATGGCTGTTTAAAAATAGTTCAAATAAAGAAAATGCACAGAATTACGTACTTTCAAAATAAAAGATATTAATTTATCGCGGTAACTGACACGTAACGCCATGACGTTAATAGTAAGTAAGTAAGTAAGTATGTAAGTAACGACTTTATTTATAGTGGATGACATTGTAATATAAGGCAACAATGTTTTGAAGCGTTTCTGTGGCAATACATTCATTATTTCTGCATTACATAACCATAAAACATCAGATCGGAGGCAGGTTTATGATATTTTCAGAAGAATGGATGTACAACACATTTGTCGTCGTCGTAAATTGTCACGTTAGCTTCCGGTTGAACATGCGCACATTCAAATATAAAGGTAACCTACCTACTTAATTAAAAGTGAAAGAAATCTTAAAATAATTCCATCTATCAAACGTGTGAGTATCTAAAACAGAAGAAAATGAGCTCTAATTCATTAATACAAATGAATTAAAGTATAAAAAAAAATAACAAGAGGGTCAAGATGGCCCTAGGTCGCTCACCTGAGTAACACATTTCATGATTTCATGGAGACAAATAATCTGATCAATTTTCATTAAGAATGGACAAATAAACGTTACCTCTTGAGTGTAAACAAGCATTTCCTTTGATTTGACCTAGTGACCTAGTTTTTACCTTACATGACCCATACTCAAACATATCCATTTTATGGAAACAACTATTATGACAAAGTTTCGGAAGGATTGAGGCATGAAGCAAAAAGTGGCCTCTATTATATAAAAGCTTTTCCTTTGATTTGATCTAGTGACCAAGTTTTTGAACACATGTGACCCAGATTTAAAGTAATCTAAGAAGTCATGAAAACAAATATTCTGATCAAGCTTTATGAAAATGGAATAAAGTGTAGGCCCTTAAGTTAAAACAAGCCGATATTTTTAAACAGCCTGGTTACCTAGTTTTTGACCCCAAATGATCCAGATAATTATTAATCAAAGACTTTATACAGATAAACATTCTGACCAGGTGCCATGCACATCAGTTGAAAAATGCAGCCTCTATTGCATGTACAAGGTTTTTCTTTGATTTTACCGGGCGACCTTGCTTTTGACCCTAAATAATCCAGATTAAACTTAGGCTAAAGATCATCAAGGTCATCGTTTTGGCAAAGTTTTATGCCGAAAGGGTCATAAACGTAACCTCTGGGGTGTTATCAAGCTTATCCTTTGATTTAACTAGGAAAACTAGTTTTTTTGACTCCATATAACCCAGATTCAAACATTACATAGACATCACTAAGACAAACATTCTGACCATGTTTCATAAAGTTTGGGTCAAAATTGTGGCCTCTAGAGTGTTCACAAGTTTTATCTATAATCTGGCCTACTGACCTAGTTTTTGAACCACATGACCCAGTTTCGAAGTTGACCTAGAGATCTTCAGGACAAACATTCTGACTAAGTTTCATAAAGACTTAGTCACAATTGTGGCTTCTAGAATGTTCAAAAGTTTTTCCTTTAATTTGACCGGGTGAAAAAAAGATTTTGACTCCACATAATTACGATTCAAACCTGACCTAGAGATTATCTAGACAAACATTCTGACTAAGTTTCATAAAGACTAGGTCACAATTGCAGCCTTTAGAATGTTCTCAATCTTTTCCTTTGATCTGGCCTACTGACCTAGTTTTTGACACCATATAACCCAGTTCTGAACTGACTAGTACTCAAAGTCTGCATTACAATTGCCCTATGATATATAATTTTATCAAGCTTGACTGTGATGACGATTAATTATACAAAAATGTAGACGTAAAAAAATATCATCGCGTTTACTTCTTCAGAAGAAAATACTGTTAAAACAAGTTGCGATCTGAGCATCAGTGAGGTTAAAAGCAGGTATAAGGACTGAAGCAGATTCAATTTCGACTATTAACTCCATTCTTGTACTCTTTCAAGATATAACTTTATCAACAAATAGACCTCATTAATGAAAACAAATGTTATCTTATTTTAGAGAAAGACAATGAATTCAATCGACATGCTAAAAAAGAGGACACACGTGCAGGTTTATATTTTTCATTTATTTAAAATGTACATCGTGAATAGAAGTTGAAACCATCAGGGAAATAAGTTTTTGCAAAGACCGTACTTCTGTTTACATTTCCTTTTTTGTTCGGTCCCAGCTTGATCTACATAGTTAGAGGGAGTATTACAAATGAAACTAAATCATGATTGGTAGACTCAATTAATATAAGCAACCGCCTCGGTAGCCTAGTGGTAGAGCGTCCGCTTCGAGTGTGGGAGGTCGTGGGTTCGGTCCCCGGCCGCGTCATACCAAAGACGTAAAAAAATGGTACTAGCAGCTTCCTCGCTTGGCGCTCAGCATTAAGGGGGTAGTGCTAGGGCTGGTCAGCCCGGTGTCAGTATAATGTGACTGGGTGGGGTATCATGCCACGTGTCTACGGCGTGATATTCCAGTGAGGCAGCACTATAAAGTTGGGCATTGTGCTCACTGCTACAAGTAGACACCGTCGTTTATATGACTGAAAAATTGTTGAAAAAGACGTTAAACCCGAACACACACACAATTAATATAGACGATATTAGCGTAGAGAGTCACGTGATTGTATCAAGGTAAACACTCCAAAGGGCTTATCAGCTGAGCTCTCAGTACAGTTACATTCTAATGAAATAGACATCTGCAGGATACTAATTATTATGGTGTAATAGTGCTGTGTTCCAAATTCTTAAGGCTCTGGTTTATGAAGGAAATGTACCTATGCATTAATTTCTATATAATTTAAAACAACAAAACGTATGTTTTATCTTTATTTACAGTCAAAACTGAAATATACTAGTAATACATCTTAACACTAACTTCCAGTTAAATTTTATCATAGAATAACGTATAAATCTATCAAATTGTATCATGCATTGTTATGCTGCACTACTAGAAATATTACATGTAGATACCGGGTAACAATAAAAATTAATGATGTTAACATATTTAAATAGGTGCAGAAGGAAAAATACGTCTTGTGGGTGAAATATCAAAGTTTGTTATAAAAAAAAATCAACAAGAATTTGCAGCAAACTCTTCAAAAAGAAGATTTTTACAGCTATGACACACCAAGAAAACCCCTGTTACACAGTGCACAGTTCTCATTGAAAAACATTACTAAATCAAACCCGACACTGAAATTAATGCAGTTCTACATAGGATTTCCAAATTAACTATGTTCAATACTGTTCTATAGCGACTTGTTCCAAATAAAAACAGAAGTCAAATAATTTATTGGGATAGACGCAGTCCAAATCAATTTACATGTGGGGCTGATTATTTTGATTCCGATGATGAAGAATGTGCGATCATGGACAGTGATGATGAAGATGATGACTCAAAGCAACCTTTCAGATTACACAAACTGTCGCTTGAAGATGAGTTTTTGTTAACATTAATGAAATTAAGATTCGGATTACTTTTAGTCATGCGCTTTAACAAAAATATTTGATACTTGGGTGAATTTAATGTACTTTGTATTCGGCTCCAAAGTGATATTTCCTCATCGATGCATTTATTCAAAGTATATGACACCTGAATTTAAACAGCAATATCATCCTACTACAATGCTTATAATAACTGTACAGAACTAAACAGTGAAATGCCATTATCATTAGTAAGAAAATCTCAGACATATTCGGACTATAAATCAATTAACACATTTAAAAGACTTATTGGTGTGGATAGCACAGGTGGAATCATGTTTGTATCCCGCTTGTACACAGGAGGTATATCAGACAAGGCTATATGTCATCAAACTTTTAAAACTAAAAATGGAAAGTGAAGATTTAAAACAAGGCGACGTCATTATGGAAGATAAATGTTCTACCATTGCAAACTGTCTGAAATTGGACTTCGACTGAATATACCACCATTTTTGGGGGAAAACGGAAACGATTATCTACGGGTGTTAAAGACACACGTGTTATTGCACAACACCGCATACACATAGAAAGAGCAATTGGAAAAGTGCGAAATTTTCGCATATTTGACCGAAAGCTATCTTTGAAATCTGCTGGTGCTGTCAACCAAATTTGGACTGTTTGTTGTCTGCTGTCTAACTTTCAAGATCCTGTCATTACTACAGCACATGATGAGCCTGATTAGTTTATGTCTGTAGATTTCAAGTATGGTACTGCAACATTAATGCAAAATTGTGCTAAATTTAACTCTGTAGACAATACATGCCGTGTTTTATTCTTACTTTGATTTCTCCAACATTTTGCTTTGATACGGAACTTGTTAATTGTCTTCCAAACAAATGCGTCATGAATGTAACTTTCAACAAAGAAATCATTTCCTTTATCAAATGCCCTGTTTTTACCATTTTCTTATTTTTTCTGTAATCAGGAATTTGAATAATGGAAAATAACTTTGGTATCCTAAACAGTTTTTTAGTCCATTCAAAAGAACTTGAAGTTGCCATTTTCTGTTTTAATACCATGATAGAATAGAAACTCTAGAAAGTGTTAGAAATGCAGTAAACATGAGAATAAATGCATAATACAAGTGTTGTAAATTGTTTGATGATGCGCATTGTTTACTTATTTTGGGCTTATCAGGGATTTATCTAAGGTTTAACCACAGATTATCAACACCACTCTCCTTTTAGCCAGTGCATTGCTATTGTAAATACTGCCTAGGGTTCAGCTGCAGTTTATTTGTTTACCTGGAACAGACCACGTGACTCTTCGTTGATATGGTCTATACGGATACAAGTTTTGAATAATTACTTATACAAAATATTACGTAATTTATCATGTCAAAACAAATGCTTAGTTCGAAAGATGCAGTCAATGGCTTGAAGCAGTAGAAAGTACTATAGTTTTCTATTATACTTCTAAATACAGTACGGCTTATTCTTCATTGTCGTTTTTTAATTCGGCTGTCGCTTAGCTTGCTGAAATTAGCAAAAGTAAAAGAAATGAATCATTATGATTATGATATGTAGTATGATCTTGATTTTGCTGTTCTGTTCACTAAAATAAAATGAAACAGAAACACCCCAGTTTGAATCAGACATTTAGGTTTTCATTTTGCTTTCAGAAAAACCGTCGCCTAAACAAGGGTTAGGTAATTATAGTCCCAACATCCATTTACATTTATTATGTGTAAACAATTTGGTATTCATTCGAGAGAAGTCCAAACGAAATGTCGACAGATATGCGACAGCTTGAAAGAAGTTTCAGAAAATATATTGCAAGTTTGGCCAGCTTACAAGGAAAGTCATGATCATACTGTTATATTTGTTATCATTACACAATCGGTCGTAAATTCTCCAAAAGACATTAATATAACAGAAGACTTTGAGGATATTCTACGTACAGAAAAAGAAACAAATGCATAGGATAGAACCGTGATTATTATTATCATGAATAATATAACTTTGTATATATAAAGGATATCTCCCTAATTCAGCGTATATGTTAGCGTTGCTAGAATTCAGCGTAACATTTAATATCCGTTTGCAAAACTTCCGATGAATGCGTTCTAATTATTTAGGCTTGACTACATCCAACATTTCGCAAGAATATTGCAAAGTAAATGCATCAAAAGCGTCAAAAAGTTAATTATATACACTTAGTTTCAATTCAATGTGTTTAATATTGTTTACCCAGAAATTCATTGCCTTAAGTCCCTTACCGGACAATACATTCTGACTTGTATTGAACTAGCCAGTCGATCTAAACACCAGAACCAAGAAAATAATAATAAATTGACACTATCTGTACGCCTTCAGTTTCACTTCCAGTGTTCGCTTCATTTCAGTCTACCTTTTTTAAACACCGTTATCTTATTCACTTTAATACCCCATATATATTCATTTAGTACATGTGTAGGTCTAAATGCCGCTGTAAATCTTTTGGGTTTTCTCAGACAAAATCCATACCATCAGCATGCATAAGTAGCATTAACGTTACTTTTGACAGGGTAGCTTTTCACTTCTAAATACATAGCTCTTCACATACGAAGCATTTTCCCTAGAAAAAGACAGTAGCTGTTGGGATAATATGGTTGACTTTGTGTGTTTTGAACTTTATAATAAATTCTGAATTTATTTGTTATATCATATGCTGTGGAGGATATTTGCTTGTTTTAGTGTAATATAGGAATATACAATCCCTGGCTCGCGGATTTTTCAAAGTCCGCGCTTCCCCGCGATTTGACCCTAGCGCGGACACTTTTATGAGCCGCGGGGATGCGCGTTTTTTCCTGCATCCCCGTAATATATTTTACAGCTTCCACCGCGACCAAAAGCAATAAATCGATTGCGGTGGATTGCGAAGACAAATCGCAGCGTGTCGAGGTGAAGTGCCGGTGGTTCGCGGTGAATTGCGGTGGATCGCCGCGATTTACAGGTAAGGGAATGACGTTATAAATGACAATATACAGTGTATAATGCATATAAACTGACAGGAAATTTAACATGAATTATTTAGAGGAAAAAATAAAAAAGTATATGGCTTTTCATTATCTTTAATAATAATAATTTTAAACATATCTTGCTTAGATTATTTCAGTTATACGTATTTTCATAATATAAATTTTTTTCTGCTAACAAGATTTGATAACAATTATCTTTATATAACGAATGCATTCTTTGTGTTACTATTTATAATATTATGTTAAGTTTGTTTTTCAATGTGACCGTGTTATTTAAAAGATAGATATTTACATATAGTGAAAACTAAATTTTTCTAGTATCATAATAATAAGATAATGAAAAAATCACATCAGAGTAATTGATTTTTTGTATTGATATAAAAGTTTACAGAAGAATGGTTATTTTTATCATAAACGTACAATCATGCATAGCTACAGAAATATAACACAACAGGATGAAATCAGATTACTGAGTTTCACCTGGGCAAGAAATGTTAAAACTCATGATAGCAAATATGAATGAATATGGAAGATAAATCAAAGAACCTCTCTTAGATTAATAATATGTATGCAGTTGCTTTATACTGCAAAACGAACAGTCTACGCGTTTTTAAAATTAAATCGGTGAATGTAAAACAACATTCTGCTAGATACATGTATAAAATCAATAATTAAATTCACAATAATTAAGCAAAAGCAAATCAAAATCATTTCAAAATTTACATTTCACAATTAAGAAATTATTACTAACTAAATTTTAAGGCAGTACATAAATATTACAAGATGAAATAATCTTTAAAAGTTTAAAATTAAAGACAGTTTTGTAATAAAGGGATGTAAAATACAAAAATGCCTAACATTTTTCTTTTTTTTTTGTTATTGCAAAAAAAATTTTAGAAGATAACCCTTAAATTTTGCGCATAAACTCTTTGCTTTTTAAATGAAGTACTTGAAATAATAAACAAACTTATAAGAAAACGAAAAGTTTATTTATGTACCAGGTACTGCTTTCAAATTAAAATGTAAGCTACATACAGGCGTTAAATTATCAAATTTTAGCCGAATATGTGGTTGATAGATCAATTCAGCAATTTTTTAATAATAATTAAAAAAGTGTAAATTCTGCAAGTTTGTCAGTGTACCGTTACATTATACATTATTATACCGGCGACTACGTGTTTCACTCTTCGCAGTGACGAGGTATTTCAATGTTGTTTTAACGCGTGTCAATAAATAAGGGGTTAATTGACAACTTTTGCCGACATCTGATCAGGTTTAAGAAAATTGTTACACGTGGTATGAAAGGGAGACAATCAAAATCCCCTTGATCAAAATCCCCTACACTGAAAAATGACAGGGTGTCACAAAATCCCCTTCATACTTTTGCAGGGGGTATCATAATCCCCTCTGTGATTTTTACTTATTTCATCAAGTTCAAATACAACTATATACAACTTAAAAGTCTATTGCATAAAGCACGTAAATACAATGCCTTTAGCAAACATAATATAATTTGGAGAACTGATATCTATATATCTATAATGTTAACCACAGAGGGGATTATGATACCTCCTGCAAATGTGCGAAGGGGATTTTGTAACACCCAGTCATTTTTCAGTGGAGGGGATTTTGATCAAGGGGATTTTGATATACACTCGGTATGAAATGCACATTATTTCCTTATATTATATTTGTTAAACATTTGAAGTATTTTTTCTTAATTATCATCAACAATAATGACTCGTACACTATATATTTTATAAACTGAATCTTATATGTTACCAGTGTAAAGATTAAATTGTGTTCAAATTAAACTTAATATAGTATTTAATTAACAGTTATTCAAAATTGGTTAAATTAGTATACATAAGAATCTATTAAATGTTACGTCCAGATAAACTACTGAATAGCTTTTATTAATTCGTAATGTGTGATATGTTTAATTAACATCATAGTCCGTACTGTATACTTATATGAAAATAAATAAAATACTACTTTTATATACCACGTATAGTAGCAAACTAATTAAAAGGAAATAATCTTAATTTGAATTAACGGTGCCGCTTTATTTTAATTCCTATTATAGTCAACGTTTTCATGATCAATGTAAAATTATCATTTTAAATATTATTGCATCTAAGATATTACAAGTGTATTTGATAAAATTAAAATTTTATAAACTTTAAGATACATTTAGCCATTTGCAATAAACCCGACTGCAAATAATTCGTAAAATCATTCGGTAAGTGTATAAATATGCCCCGTAGCCAGCCTTACCTGGATTTCGCGGTGACTGCCGGTGATTCGCCGCGATCCATCGCGATTCAGCGCGACCCGCTGAGATTTTTCATCGCGGGTCGCCGTGGACACTTTATCTCTAATTGATCGCGGGGTCTTACAAAATCATCGCGATTTATCACAGTCTTAAGTAATAATTCAATGAGAAAAATCATCGCGATTTTCCACTCAGGGTAAATATTTGTGCCGGTGGTAACGCGGAAAAAGCAAAATCCGCGAGCCAGGGACTGTAGTTCACGAAGTGAACACTATGATGCAATATTTCCACGAATGGAGCAGCCACGAGTAAAAATATAATTATGGTGTTCCCGAGTGAAATATATATCGATCTTACACTGAAACAAACAAATTTTATATCCAGTTTGTCTGCGCAACGTCACGTGCAGCGCATCATAACGTCAAAATATCGTGACGTCAGGATATATTTGTAGAAATATTGTAAATAGCTCTATAACGTTTCCTAATTTCTTTTACATTCTATTGTGATAGAATGTTCATGTTTATGATGCTGTTGGTATTTCTATACAACTATGTCTTTACTGAAGTATATTTTGCAAGGAATACTATTATCTAAACTTCATGTTCTTTCGCACTCAAGTGTAGTTCCGTACCAGTGAAAAATAAAAATGTTATTTTAAGTGTTTGAAACAGTGATATCAATTTTATTTCACTGATAAATTTCAGTATTTCAATGAAGAGCATAGAATAAATGTATATATTCTGAAATATAATTTTCACCAAGTTCACACTTGGCTAAGAATTCAACTTGATAGGAAGTGTTACGCAAAGTTTCCTTTAAAAACGTGACCATTCGTAATACAGCTTCTAAGACATCAATAAAATGTATGTAAATGATGTGATGTTTTGATGTATATAGCATGTTCATGCTATGTTTAGAAAATGTATAATGCATTGTGTTTTTATGCTGCGCCTGTTGGTTTGCGTTTAGTTAAATGTTTATAATGATTAGTGTCATTTATGTATGTAATCAGTATCTTATATTGAATAACTTACTTTGTAGTTGATAGTAGTAACTGGTAACTAACCTTTATATAACTTTTAGAATCGCACTACTCATTTGGTTAGCATATATATATACATGTATATGCCAATGGGTTTCAGCTATGATATTAGTTAGAAAATTTGCTTTTAATATTACCTTACCTATAGATATAATCATCTGTTAAAGAAAAATGATACTGTTTTACGGCGACAATTTATTCTTTTTAAGATAGCGTATCAAGTTCAATAGATACAAAAATGGAGGGACAGGAACAGCTAGGAAACATTCAAGGCAAGTGGATATTTTTTGATAATTTTGTTGGGTGTATGTCAGTAGTATATATTATGGCGCTTTTGGCACACTTTTTACCATTTTTGAAAAATTTTAAAAATAATTTTTTATTTTTATCGAAAAATATTTTTCAAAATTTTTATCAAAAATAAACAATAACAACCACCCTGATTAACGGAAATAATTTATTATTACTTGCTCATTCTCTCCTTGGTTATTAGGTTCTAATATTTTATACAACAAATCATACAGCGGTACCTTATTTTTATAAAATTTATATATAATATAAATGAGTTTACAAAATAAAATATATTGTTTGAAAGAAAGAAAATTCACCGATAATTTAAATCCTCAAAATGTCACAACGAAAAATGGAAGACTGATGATAAAAGCAAAATGTTAATCTTGTGGAAAAAAGTCTAAAAATATCTAAGTTTGTTAAAAATACAGTGGGTAATTTAGATAGTAATAAAGCAATGTTACCTCTATTACCTAAGAAAGGTTTAACACTCCCAGGATATAGTTATTGTGGACCAGGAAATCTCCTAGATATTGGTCAACCCGTAAATGAATTGGATGTGGTATGTATAACCACGATTACTGTTATGATTGAGGAATAAGTAAAAACGAATGTGATTAACAAATGTTATCTAACTTAAAGAATACTAAATCAAAATCGGTCGGAAAAAAGATAGCCAAACATTTAGTTGTAAAACCTGCAAATTATATAAAATATAAACTTGGTTTGGGGAAAAATCAAAAAGGGGAAAGGGGGAAAATACAAGCTCGCTCAAAAAGACCCCCGAAATAAACTTGAGTGACGAATTAGCAGACGAATTACACAAACCGATTAAACTTTAAATTTTCTAAACGAAAAGTGATTGTTCGTGACATTGATGATACTTGGTCAGCTGATTTAGTTGATATGGAAGCTTTTTCAAAATATAATAAAGGTGTGAAGTGCTTGTTAACCGTTATTGATATATTCAGCAAATATGCTTTGGTTATTCCTTTAAAGACAGATAGACAGATGTTTAATTGACGTAAACTGTACGTTTTTTTTGTCACAAATACAATATATACACTTACATCAAAATATTGTCATGTGATTTATACAAATAACAAAAAACGTAAGCATTTTTGAATGAAATAATTGACTTTACATGTAACATAGATTATTATGGAGGATGAGTCTTATACATTTAACAACTATACAAGGAAGTATCAACTGGATACGCAGAGCTAAAAGTTTATCACTAATTACAATAAAGATGTTCTAAGTATAAATGCATGATAAATGAATTTAGACAAATTTTTAATAACCACTTGTTTATCACTATTGAGGAGTTCAATAAATTTAAAGAATAAAACTTATGGGTTGATGAAGGAAAAGAATTTTATAATAAAAAGTTTGAATCATTTTTGAATAAAAATAAGATTAACATGTATCATACCTTTAATGAAGGAAAGACTGTAGTAATTGAAAGATTTAATAGAAGTTTAAAAAGAATAATGTGAAAATATTTTACAGCAAATAGTACTTATACTTATTTAGATAATTTACAGGAAATGGTTGATAAATATAACAAAACAAAACATTCTACTATAAAAATGACACAAACTGAAGCCAATAAAAACTTAAATAAAATACTGTTTACCTTATTTTATATGGTAATTTAAAGATACCAAAGAGTAAACCAAAATTAAAGATTGGTGATCGGACTCGCTTAACAAACGACATTTTGAAAAATAATATACACCAAACTGGACATATTTATGCAATAAATAATACAAATCCCAGAACATACACTATAAATGATTTGAATAATGAAATAATTCAGGGTTCATTTTATGAGCAAGAACTTTTACCTACTGAACAAGAGGTTTTTAGAATAGAAAAAATTATCAGACGAGACTGTAAGAAAAAACTAGCTTTGGTAAAATGGGAAGGTTATAATGAAAACATTTAATAGTTGGATTCCCGAATCTTCGATTCGTTAAGAAAGCTATGGTTTAATTCCGTTTAATGAACTGGATAAAAATTTAAATTAAAAAAATATATTATATAAATGAGTAATAAAATCTAATAATTTCTAATGAAGACAAAGTCTTATGAAACCACGGGTTTCCTAAAATAGAAACAGTAGATCAATTAATTATTCCATTGACTAAACTTGCTGCTGCTTACAGAAAAGGTTATAAATTTTGTGGAAGAGTAAATACAGGATTACAAATTACAGCAGGTATCTTTGGTTGCTCGGCTGCATTAGCACTTGTTCCAGCTATTCCTATATCTGTAGCAGTTGCTGGCGTTGTTCCATCAGTAATTACAATATTTATTAATAGACTAAAAGTTGAAGACAAAAAAAGCTATTTTGAAATTACATCATCACAAAATAAAACAACTTATAACAAAAGCACGATTGCAGCTTTAGCTGTTTATGACCCTAATACTTTTGGAAAAGTGAATGAAGAAGATTCAAATTAAGTTATTCAGGATATTTTCACATTACTGTTAAGAAATGCAGAAAAAAAACTATTCAATACCTCTTGAAATGTATATGAAGGAATTTAAAGTAAACGGATATAGAAACGAAAACGAAGAAGAGTTGTGTTAAAGATTTTTTTCTATAAGTATTTTATATAAATGAAAAAAATTATATCAGTTGAAGGTTATATTGCATCGGGGTAAAGTACGTTTTTAGATATTATTAAAGAATATAATCATAATTTTAGTATAATTCCAGAACCAATCCATGAATGGCAAATTGTTATGGACCCACGTGCAACCGAAGGTTCCAGTTTCGCAAGTCATAATTCATATAACCTATTTGAACTTGCTTCCCAAGAACCTTCCAAATATTCATTTCCTTTCCAACTTTAAACAGCCATATAAAAATGTTATCTTCTGCTAAACAGTTTGATGGTGTTTCTGTCCTTGAATGATGTTATTTAGCCAACAGTAACGCTTTTACATAACAATATCACGACAACGGTGTTATGAACGACCCCGGGTGGGCGTTATATAATCTTTATTTAACTGATCATATTATAAAAACATACGGAAAACCCAAATTGATGGATTTGTTTATGTTAAAACCGACCCAGAAATATGTCTTAAAAGACTTCAAAAAAGAAACAGAATGGAAGAAAACAAAGTTAGTTTAGATTATTTAGAGATATTACATAAATTACATGAAGAATGGTTAGGTCGAATGGCCAAAAACAACAAAAATATTAACAATTGATAACAATTTAGATAAATAACCTTAAAAACCAATTCATTCAAAAGATATAGAAAAATTAAGAAACATTATAAAATCAATATAAATTTTCTTTAAGTGCGTTTTAAAGATTTTTTTCTGTTAATATAGTGTATGAACCAAAACGTTAAGTCAGTTTATTCGAAGGTTCGGCATTACGTCTGTCCCATCTAACAACAGCAGCTGTGGATATAACAAATTGGAACATAATTCCTTCGATTTATAATAACTACCCGGCTTACCTTACCTCACCCCTGTCTCTATTAAACTTAAAACATTAGTTTTTATTTCGTTTTGAAGAGGCATGGAAAATGGGGTAACACGTGACCCCGCTGTGAACTGAAAAATGGGACGACTTAAGAGGAACCCTATTTCGAGTAAGAAAATGTGGGGTTTTTTAAGATATTTTTCTATAAGTATATTATATAGATGAGTAATAGAAAGGTAGACATAATGCATTATAATCATATGATTATGCCAAAATTATCCAGTACTTTAGGAGAAATAACAAACCCAGATAAATGTTCATATAAAAAAGTTCTTAAAAGAAGAAATGTTATAAACTCCAAACTTGCTCAAATAGTTAGTGAAGAATATAAAAAACATGTGACAGATAAATTAAAAAATGTTAAAGATCCATATCTTTTTTCAGAAAAAAACCCTAATAACCGAGGATGTGGTTGTTTGATGTTAACAAAATTAGAAAACAACGAAAACTTCAAACAATAACCGAAACAAACCCCAAAAAGTTATTGCAGCGTTGTGAATGAAAAACGGAGTAAAAGTGGAATATCGAAACTTAATGGAAAAAGATATAAATTTAAATATTATTGAGTGTTGTTTTATTCCTTAACGAATTTTTTTCTCTAACTATAATATATAGATGAGTTTCAGAGAAATTGAGAAATCTACAAAACAATATTTTAAGAAATTTGAAATTAAAATTAACAAGAGCTCGTCGAACACGAAATGCCCCCCTTGATGCATTCAGTAATTGCACAAGGAACAGAAATTATATGCTCACTGTATTATATAAAACAAAATTTCTACCATTCTGCTTTAATCTGACCTCGATCTTTAACCTATTAACCTAACAAGAGATTACAGAGTGATCCTGGCGCCATCCACTGAGCCATTTTTAAATGTTTCAAATTTCAAGACTAGCTCAAGGTCAAAATCAATGTCAAATTTCATTTCGGTACAAAACAATATGTATGTGGTCCAAATTTGAAAGCTGTGACTTGAGAAAAGTGAAAGCAGGTCACTAGATCAATTTCAAGGTCAAAGTTCATTTCGGTAAAAACTATGCATGTGGTCCAAATTTGAAGGCTGTAGCTACAGAAATGTGAAAGTAGGTCACTAGGTCAAGATCAAGGTCAGCTCATGTCAAGGTTCATCTTGCCAATCAAAACTATAAATGTGGTCCAAATTTGAAGCCTGTAGCTTCAGAAATGTGAAAGTAGGTCACTAGGTCAAAATCAAGGTCAAATTTTATTTCGGAACACTAAACTATGCAAGTGGTCCAAATTTGAAGCCTGTACCTTCAGAAATGAGGAAGTAGGTCACTAGGTCAATCTCAAGATCAAAGTTCATTTCAGTACACAAAACTATGCTTGTGGTTCAGATTTGAAGGCTTTAGCTTGAGAAATGTTAAAGTAGGTCACTAGGTCAAAATCAATGTCAAATTTTATTTCGGAACAAAACACTATGCATGTGGTCCAAATTTGAAGGCTGTAGCTACAGAAATGTGAAAGTAGGTCACTAGGTAAAGTTCAAGGTCAACTCATGTCAAGGTTCATCTTGCCACTCAAAAATATACATGTAGTCCAAATTTGAATGATGTAAGTTATGGACATGAAGGTTCTAAGTTCTTCCATATATAAGTCTACATGAACCATATCACCCCTGGGGCCATATTTGACCCTAGAGGGATAATTTGAACAAACTTGGTAGAGAAGCACTAAATGAGGCTACATTACAAAATATCAAAGCCATAGCGTTTGTGGTTTGGACAAGAAGATTTTCCCTATATAAGTCTAGGTAAACCATGTGACCCCCTAGGACGGAGCCATATTTGACCCTAGGGGAATAATTTGAACAATCTTAGTAGAGGACCACTAGATGATGTCATATACACAGTATCAAAGCCCTAGCCCCTCTGGTTTGGACAAGATGTTTTTTCAAAGTTTTTTCCTATATAAGTCTATATAAACCATGTGACCCCCGGGGTGGGGCCATATTTGACCCCTGGGAAATAATCTGAACAATCTGGGTAGAGGACCACTAGATTTTGCTACATACCAAATATCAAAGCCCTAGGCCCTATGGTTTTGGACAAGAAGATCAGACACCGTTTTAACTGTTTCTTGTATGTGACCTTGACCTTTGACCTAATGACGTCAAAGTCAATAGGGGTCATCTGCTAGTCATGGCCAAACTAACTGTCAATTTTCCTGACACTTGGCCCAAGCATTCCAGAGTTTTTGCCTAGAAACCATTTTACTGTTCCTGGTCACTGTGACCTTGACCTTTGAGATACTGACCTCAAAATCAATAGGGGTCATCTGCTGGTCATGGCCAATCTCCCTTTCAACTTTTGTGACCCTAGACTAAAGCATTCTTGAGTTATCATCCGGAAACCGTTTTACTGTTCAGGGTCACTGTGACCTTGACTTTTAACGTATTGACCTCAAAATCAATAGGAGTCTTCTGCTGGTCATTACCAACCTCTCTATCAACTTTTGTGATGCTAGGCTGAAGCGTTCTTGAGTTATCATCCGGAAACTGTTTTACTGTTCAGGGTCACTGTGACCTTGACCTTTACCATACTAACCTCAAAATTAATAGGGGTCATCTGCTGGTCATTACCAACCTTCCTATCAACTTTCATGATCCTAGGTCCAAGTGTTCTTGAGTTATCATCCGGAAACCGTTTTACTATTCAGGGTCACTGTGACCTTGACGTTTGACATACAGACCTCAAAATCAATAGGGGCCATCTGCTGGTAATGACCAACCTCTCTATAAACGTTCATGATCCTAGGCCCAAGCGTTCTTGAGTTATCATCCGGAAACGGATTGGTCTACATTCCGACCGACAGACCGACCGACCGACCGACATACCGACCGACCGACCGACATCTGCAAAACAATATACCCCTCCTTCTTCGAAGGGGGGCATAAATATAGACAAGATCCAAAACATCAATTATATTTAACTATAAAAGACTCTTTTGAAATACCTAAATCTGAACTTTCTAATTTAAAAGGTATAAAAATAAATATCGTACTAAAATAACTATTGCAAAAATGAGTGCAAACACTCAAACAGACACAATATATAAACAAGCTTATGTTCAGCCAAGGGCTCTAATTATTATATAGGGAATCTGAAATAATAAACATTTCACATCAAGACATTGACGAAATAATAAATAAAATTAGCAACTGGATTTCAGAAGAAAGTAGTTAGAGAATAGAATCAGTTGATGCCCATTATATAAACAGATATAAATATAATCCACTGACCGCTTCTAGTTATTTAGAATTACCAAAAAAATTACAACATAATAAGAAAGGATTAATAAATATAAAGAAAGATGATAATGAATGTTTTAGATGGTACCATTTAGCTTACAAATTTCCTGTCGGAAAAAAAACTTCAAAGAGTTTCTAAATATAAAAAAAACATATAAAAGAATTAGACTACTCTGGAATAAACTTTCCTGTTACTTTAAATCAAATACCTAAAATAGAAACTCAGAACGAAATTAGATTTTATATATTTGGTTAGTTTTCAACCCTAGGAGACGGAGTCTCTGGTTATGAAAGTAATACTGTTTATCCATTGTACATTTCAAAATATCAATATGAAAAACAATGTGACATTTTGTTGATCAATAAAGATAAAATAAACCGTTATGTCTGGATAAAAGATTTTAATAGATTAATGTTTAATAAAACAAAACATCAACATGAAAAAAATATTTTTGTAGGTTTTATTTACAATGTTTTTCTCAAGAAAAAATATCAAATGAACACATTCCAAATTGTTTAGCTATTTATGGTGTTCAAGCTGTAAAAATGCCAAAAGAGGGAAGTAAGATTTCTTTTAAAAACTATCACAAACAGTATGTAGTACCTTTTGTAATTTATGCTGATTTTGAATCAATAACTAAGAAAGTTTCAACTGCTTTACCATCACCTGAATCTTCATTTACAGAACCATATCAAAATCATATAGATTGTGGTTATGGTTATAAAGTTGTTAAATATCTTCCGAAAGAATTTCCTGAAAATTTAGTGCAACTTTTAAAAACAAAAGACTTTATCCATATGATTACATGGATTCATTTGAAAGATTAAAAGAAAAAGGGTTAAAAAATGTTTGGAATAAATTTAAAATAAAAACAATGGGAGAATATCATGATCTACATTTAAAAGCTGACGTCTTACTTTTAGTCGATACATTCAAAAAATTTAGAAGGTTGTGTTTAGAATACTACAAATTAGATCCATATCATTATTTTATTAGGCCTGGGACGCGATGTTAAAAATGACCAAGGTTAATTTAGATTTAATTAGTGATATAGATATGTATTTATTTATTAAAAAAGGCCTTAGAGGAGGAATTAGTTATATAGCAAATCGATATAGTAAAGCAAGCAGTAAGTATATGAAAGATTATGATCCTGAATTAGAATCTAAATACATTATGTACCTCGACGCCAACAACCTTTATGGATGGGCCATGTCGCGACCTTTACCCTCTGGAAATTTTAAATTTATTTCCGAAAATCAATTCAACACCTTAATCAAAAATGGTAAACTATCTTTGTAATTGAATGTGATCTTGAATATCCAAATTACACAACGATTATCCTTTAGCTCCTGAAAAAATTAAAATATCAGATCAATGGCTTTCAAATTATAGAAAAAATATTATAGAATATTGAAATAGGAAAAAGTAATGTAAAGAAGTTGGTTCCGACTTTAAGGAGAAAAGAAAAAAATGTTGTTCATTATAAAAATCTTGAACTATATACTCAATTAGGATTAAAAGTATCAAAACTTCATAGGAAATTAACTTTTGACGAAAGTACTTGTTTAAAAACGTATATTGATTTTAATACTCAAAAAAGATCTAAAGCAAAGAATTCTTTTGAAAAAGACTTTTAATGTTAATAAATAACTAACTCTGTATTCGGTAAAACGATGGAAAATTTACACAAGAGGGTTAATATTAAGCTGACGCATGATGAAAATCTTTTATTAATATATATTGCCAAACCTTCATTTGTTTGTTCAACGATGTTTAATAAGAATTTGTTTGGTATTCATAGAATAAAAGAAAGTTTGTTATTAAACAGACCTTGTTATGTTGGAATGTGTATTCTAGACTTATCAAAATATTTAATGTATTATATTTTCATTATAATTACATTCAGGAAAAGTATTAAGTTTCAGCAAAGCTTTTATTTACTGACACTGATTCATTATGTTATGAAATAAATACTGGAGATGCATATGAAGATTTTCATGAGGATTCAGAACTGTTTGATAATAGTGATTATGATAATAATTCAAAATTTTATTTCGACTATAATAAAAAGTAATTGGAAAATTTAATGATGAAGCTGCCGGAATTCCCATTGTTGAATTTGTCGGATTAAGAAGTAAACTGTATTCATATCTATAAGAGAATGAAATGAATATTAAAAATGTAAAGGAAAAAAGTACATAAAAATTACAAAGATACTTTGTTTAATTCAACCCAAAGTAGCCATACCTTTAAAGCTATTCGTTCTAATAAACACAATCTTTTCAGTTATGTTATAAATAAAACATCACTATCATGTAATGACGATAAAAAATATATTCTTGATAATGGTATTGATACATTAGCTTATCGTTAAATTACAGAACCATAAATTGTTAATTGAATATTTTAAACGTTTAAAGAATTAATATAATTATTATTTTATTTGCTTGAAATTGATTAGCATAATTAAGAGAAATAGATTCATTTTTATGCCCCCGAAGGGAGGCATATAGTTTTTGAACCGTCTGTCTGTCTGTCGGTCTGTCGGTCTGTCAGTCTGTCGGTCTGTCCGCAATTTTCGTGTCCGGTCCATATCTTTGTCATCGATGGGTGGATTTTCAATTAACTTGGCATGAATGTGTACCACAGTAAGACAACGTGTCGCGCGCAAGACCCATGTCCGTAGCTCAAAGGTCAAGGTCACACTTAGACATTAAAGGATAGTGCATTGATGGGCGTGTCCGGTCCATATCTTTGTCATCGATGGATGGATTTTCAAATAACTTGGCCAGAATGTGTACCACAGTAAGACGACGTGTCGCGCTCAAGACCCAGGTCCGTAGCTCAAAGGTCAAGGTCACACTTAGACATTAAAGGATAGTGCATTGATGGGCGTGTCCGGTCCATATCTTTGTCATCGATGGATGGATTTTCAAATACCTTGGCATGAATGTGTACCACAGTAAGACGATGTATCGCGCGCAAGACCCAGGTCCGTAGCTCAAAGGTCAAGGTCACAATTAGACAATAAAGGATAGTGCATTGATGGGCGTGTCCGGTCTTTAAGTATCTTTCGACTAATGGATCCAACGCCTGCAAACTTTTACCCTGCTTTTATACCATAGAGATTCAGGTCACGATAACAATTACAAACTTATTATTGGGATACGAATCAATGTAACAAAACTCTAGAAACGACGGCAATTCGCAGCAAAACAGCTATTGGCAAAAACCAGTTATCAAATGAGCAATTGTAATTTGATAACATTGAAAAAATGAGCAAATGTCAGGTGGCATCTAGCATAGAACAATCGGTAATAGGCATTTAGCAAATGAACAAATGAGCAAATATCAATTAGGAAAAGAGGTTTTGACAAGTAGCATTTAGCGAATTAGCATTCGGCAAATAACATTTATCAAATGAACAGTTAGGAGATTGTAATTAGCAATTGAGTAATCTGAAAATGGAAACTGGCAGTTAAAAAGGCCATTTACCAATGGCATATTTGACCCCACAATGGGCAAATTTTTATTAGCAAATAGCAATTGAACAACTAGCTTGTCTTAACCCGCATTCCGTACAAAATATACTGTATATGTACTTATTTCTGCGGGCTTAATATTCTGCGACTTTTTACAAAAACGAGGTGGTATAAATTCTGCGTACCTTAATTCTTCTCAAGTTGATGTGATATATTTCTGCGGTTCTGTTTATTTTATTTCATGTAATTATTTCAAAAAGATAGGTACGTATTGTGTTATTATTTTGACAGTTATGTTGGCTTCCGGTTTGAAAAGAAAAGTTTACGGATACTGATGAAATATCGTCATCATCACATAATGTTCAGTGTTTAACGCAAGGAGAAACAGTCATTTAATAAATATGGTCATGCCAAACAGACACGAAAAATGCCTGAATGTATTTTTTTGTAAATATTCTCATCTTTGCATTGTAACAGTATGTTGATTTTTGTTAATCACACATTTTTCAAGTCACATACGAATAACGATAAATATGACCATCGCCAGACGGATATGTTAAGGCTTAGAACTAGGCTTTGAGAAACAAACTTCAAACAACACCAAATCATAGAGAAAAACAGTTGTTTAACAAGAAAATTGGACAGCATGTAAAACATGTATATTACTTTACGAAACAAGTGTCAGTATACTGATATAAACATTGATTTCCGGAATAGGACTGCCCGAAGGGGCCCAACTTCCGGACAGTCAAACGCCTTCAAAAACTCACCATTTTCAAAAAACTGTTACACTTGTTCGTTTTGATGTATTTGCACTAGCGAGCTAGTGGTGAAATTTCGCATAACAAGGTGGAGCACAGTTTTCAGCGATTGTTTATCTCTATTTCTTTACAAATGGCATTCATTTACAAAGGGAGGCATTTTTTCCGAATATTTTAAGTACAAATGGCATTCATTTTCTAAGGGGAAACGTTTTTCCTAATATTTTAAGTACAAATGGCGTTCATTTTCAAAGAATACAACTTTTTCCGAAAATTTTAAGTTTCCGTCGAGATAAAGTTGTCTCTCTTTGAAAATGAATGCCATTTGTAAAGAAACTGTGTTCAACATTGTTATGTGAAATTTAACCATTCGCACACTATTGCAAATGCATCAAAACAAACATGTATAAAAGGTCTTTGAAAGTGGTGAGATTTTAAAGGCGTTTGACTGTCCGGAAGTGGGGCCCATTTAGGCAGTCCTTTTTCAGAATTCAATGTAAATATCAGTCTTAACAATATACACAAAGGTTACAATAGATTGCGTTTGTCACATTATTTAAGAAAATTGAAACAGCTGACTGCTCAATGGTAAACAAAAATCAAAACAAATTCGACGCTTTTTATCATGGTTAATTCCACAGCAAAACAATAATAAAATGGTTCTTTTATATTACTGTTACTACTAAATTTTCGACTGGCTTTGTCACACTACTGTCCAGTCAGAGGTAAATACACAGCTAGATATGAGTTGGGTTTTCAAAATACCTATTACGTATATCAAATCAGAGATGAGCACACAGCAAGCTAGGAGTTAGGTATTCACGTCACATAATCAAATTAAAAAACACAGCCAGAATCGAATATCCAGCTAGCTTTGACTTATATATTCAAATATATAAGACGAATATCCAGTCTGAGCTGATTATAAAGCTAGATCTGAGTTGGGCATTCAAATTACCTAAGTTGAATATCCATCAAGAGATGAATACACAGCTAACTTTGAGTTGGATTTTCACGACACATAAGAAAATTGAATACACTGCCAGTATTTAATACCATCTAGCTCTGAGTTGGGTATTCAAATAAAAAAGACGAATATCTATCGAAAGGTGTATACCCAGATAGCTCTTAGTTGAGTATTCAAATTACCTAAGTTGAATATCCACACAGAGGTGAGTACCAAGCTCGCTCTGTGTTTGACTTTTGAATTAAGGTATATGATGTTTGCTGGAAGATGGGTATTGGAAATTGGATATTCAATATCTAGTTACATTCTAATTCCCAGCCAGCTTTGACTTGGAGATTCAAACGATTTAACACTAATATAAGCCAGAAGTGAATGATAAACAGCTAGCTCTAAGCTGTATATTCACGACCATTAAGAAAACTAAATACACAGCCTAGATTGAATACCCAGCTACATTTTTAGCTCTGAGTTGAGTACGCCAAAAATAAAAAGACGAATATCAAGACAAAGGTGAATTCGCAGCTAGCTCTGTGTTAGGTATTCAAATAACCTCGGACGAATATCCTCTCAGAGGTGAATACCAAGCTAGCTTTGTGTTGGATGTTCACAACACATAAAGAAACTGACTATACAGTCAGGATTTTATGCCCAACCCAGCTAGCTGGGTAAACAAATATAAAAGACTAATATCCAGCCAGAGGTGAATATCCAGCTACCAATGAATGGGGTATTCAAATAAAGAGGAAGAATATCCAGTCAAAGGTGAATATCCAGCTAACTCTCAGTTTGGTATTCAAATTACCTGAGGCGAATATCAAGCCAGAGGTGAATACATAGCTAGCTCTGAGTTAGGTTTTCAAATTACTTAGGACGAATATCTAGCCCAAAGTGAATACACAGCTAGCTTTGGGTTAGATATTTACGACATGTAAGTAAACGGAATACACGACCAGCATTGAAGCTACCAAGCTAACTCGGAGTATGGTATTCAGATATATAAGAGGAATGTCTAGCTGGAGGGGGATATCCAGGTAGCTCTCTGAGTTAGGTATTTAAATTACGTAAGACGAATATCCAGGCAGAAGTGAATACACCAGAGGTAATTGCACAGCTAACTCTGAGTTGGATGTTCACAACACATAAGAAAACTGAATACAGACACAGCTTTGAATGCCCAGCTAGCTCTGAGTTTGTTTTTTTTTTTAAATATAAAATACGAATATCTAGATATCTAGCCAGAGGTGAAAATCCAACTAGCTATGAGTTGGATATTCAAATAACCTAAAATAACCTAAGACCTAATAGCCAGTCAGAGGTGAGTACAGACCTAGCTCTTTGTTGAATATTCACGACACATAAAAAATTGAATACACAGCTAAAATTGAATACCCAGCTAGCTCTGAGTTGGGTTTTAAAATATATAAGACGAATATCTAGCCAGAGGTGGATATCAAGCTAGCTCTGACTTGGGTATTAACATTTCAAAAGACAAATACCCAGTCACAGGTGCATACACAGCTAGATATGAGTTGAGTAATCATGACGTATAAAGAAACTGAATACACAGCCATCATTAAATACCTAGAAAGCTCTCAGGTGGGTATTCAAATATAAAAGACGAATATCCAGCCGGATGTGAATATTAATCTCGCTCTAAGTCGGGTATTCAAATATATAAGACAAATATCCAGTTAGAGGTGAATATCCTGCTAGCTCTGGGCTGTGTATTCAAATTACCGAAGAATGATACAGAGGCTACTTGGACGGTGTTATCTATCTTTGTACCGGTTCCTAGAGGTTTACAAATTTTCCTCAAAGTGTCGCAGACGGTTTTGAATAATTTAAAAAGGAATAGAACTTCTTTGTTAGTGTTATATAGTGCGAGTCCTCCAGAAAATGCCAAAGACGCTCTGAATGGTTTAAAAAGACAAAGGGATTGCTGGGTCGGTGTTTTCTCCCTTGGTACCAATTCCTGAAAATCTGCAAGTCCTCCTGAAAGAGACATTGACTGTTGCGACTATATTTTCCCTCTTGGTACCGGTTACTGTAAGTTTACTTGTCATCCTGAAAGTGTCACAGACCTTTCTTAATGGTTTGAAATGTTACAGAGACTACTGGGACGGTGTTGTTTCCGTTGTCACAGGCTTTTTGAAGTGTGTGAGTGTTCCTGAAAGTGTCGCAGACCGTTTTAAACTATTTAAAAAGAAACAGGAATTCCTCAGCCTCCGTGGCCGAGCTGATTTCAAAACGCTTATGGGTTGGAGCCTCACGCGGGGCGTCAAATTCTTCATGTGAGGAAGCCATTGAGCTGGAAGGTCGGTGGTTCTACCCAGGTGTCCGCTCGTGATGACATAATGCACGGAAATGTTATCTCTCCTGGCTGATTTCTGAAAGTTTCGGGTTCTCTTGAATGTGTCATTGACCATTCTGAAATGACACAGAAACTGCTGGCTCGGTATTTTCTCCCTTGGCAACAATACCTGAAAGTCTGCGAATTCTCCTTAAAGTGTGACAGACCGTTTCAAATGATTGAAAAAGAATTTATTTGTTTATGTTGTTGGGTTTAACGTGGCATCGACACAATTATAGGTCATATGACAACTTTACAGCTTTAATTCTGGAGAAAGATCTCAGGGGCCACTATGTGCATTATTTATTTACGAGCGGACCCCTTGGTAGAACCACCGACCTTCCGTAAGCCAGCTGGGGATTGAAAAAGGAACTAGGACTATTGGGACGACGTTTTCTCCTTTGGTACCGGTTATTGACAGTTTGCGCGTCAGCCTGAAAGTGTCATAGACCGTTCTTATTGGGATGAAATGATAGACAGGCTATCTCCCTTGGCACAGGCTCGTCGAGTTGTGCCAGTGTTCCTGAAAGTGTCGCAGACCGTTTTAAATGATTAAAAAGAAACAGGAGCTGTTTGTTAGTGTTATCCCTACTGACACCGATTTTTGAAAGTCTGTGAGTCTTCCAGAAAGTGTCACAGACAGTTTTCAATGTTTTTAAAAGAAACATGAACTAATTGGTTAGTGTTATCTTATCTCTCCTGGTACCAATTTCTGAAACTGTTAGTGTCCTCCTGAAAGTCTTGCAGACCGTTTTGAATGGTTTGAAAAGAAACAGGGATAGCTGGGTCGGTGTTTTCTTCCTTGGCGTCAATTCTTAAATGTCTGCGAGTCCTCCTGAAATTGGGACAGATCGTTTTAAATACATGTAGTTGAAAAAGAAACAATGATTATTGCGACGATGTTTTCTCCCTTGGCTCAGGTTACTGACGTCATTTTTACGCAACAGTGTTTTATAGCGTTTCTGCGCCGTAACGCATTCATTATTCTTATAAGCATTGGATCGGAGACAGATTAATGTTATTGTTCAGGAGTATAAATATACAAACTAGCTAGTCTTCTTAAACGTTGTAGTAAGTTCTCATACTATTGATATTATTTTAGTGCGGGCAATACCGTTTATACGGCTTTGAGTTTTGGTCAAGACAAAAAGCACAAGTAAATTTGCAGATCCTCGTCGCGGGCATACTATTCCATTGAAATATTGTTTATTTGTTCCGGTATAAAATATCATAATTAGGTATGATATTCATAACACCCTGATTATACAAAACATCTCAGAACAGTAGTTTAAATAATGATATAAATTAGAACTTGTGTAAATGACAGGTTAGAACCATAAATACAGTAATAAAAGTACATAATAATTGCAAGTTTACAGAAATCACTGTATAGCGAATTTTAATATTCTATGTCATAGCCAGTTAAGTTTTTTTTCAATTCCGAAGAAGAATGATGAAAACTTGACAATGTACTTATTTCCTCTCTTACAGAAGATAAATGGGCATCCTGCTTACAAACTAAAAACGAAAGTCAAATAAGAAAACTACTTCTGGATAAAATTATTCCGAAATCAGCCAATCTCGATGTTGCATACAGTATCTTTGAACACTCCTATGATCTTCTTGGGGAAATATTTGCATTGGTTTCAGAGTACATAAAGAATAAGTCACCAGACATTCTCGGAGTGTACGCGGCATATGATGATAGAAAGAATTCCGAAAAAAGATATTGCTTTTTGGTGTTCACAAAGCAATCTGCGACAAGACCAATACATTTGAAGGTGAAATATCCAATCAAGATTGTTTGTGCCGATGATTGTAGTCAAGAAGATGAAAATGTTGTTAAAGAAATCTTGAAAAGCTACAGCCCATCTCTAAAAATAAGTCAAGAAGAATCCAAACTGAATAAATGTGTATCGGAACATTCCGAACGACTTATGAAAGAGACAAAAAATATTACATTAATAACAACTTGCATGTACAAATCACAAAACTATCAACTTGGAAAACCTCTTAATTTGTTAGAAATTCCATGTATAGTTATACTTGTCATGCAAAAGTACTGGATACCAATTGGGAGTAAGCCACTGCCGGAGAAACTCAACGGCATCTCCGTGGATGTACGAGAGGGTATTGCAGTTCAATTTACAGGAAAACTACCCACGGAAAAATACGACAACGTACGCATTGGCTGTAAAATTGAAAGCAGCCTTCTTCAAGGATCTGATCATCCATCCCGTGTTTGCAATGAAGGAACGCTTGGTGGATTTATACTTGGTACAAGTTCTAAAATTTACGGATTTACGTGTGCACATATTCTTTTTCCTGAGGAAACGTTGCAGAAAATGCAAAAGGATGAGCAGATATATGTTGGAAAGAATTTTGAACTTAATGTTAGAAAACCGCAAGCAGAGATATCGAGTCTAAACACAATTGTAAAATGTCTAGAAGAAAGGAAAGTATACCAAACAAGCTGTGAACAGAACGACTATTTTGGAACTGTTGAGTTGGCATTGTACGTACGAGGAGGTTCATATTATTGTACTGGAGTTGATTTTGCCCTCCTGAAAATCGATGATGTACGGGTTCCAAACACAACTGAATTCCCATATGTTAATAAGCTAAGAACATCTGACAGAGGTAGATACTATTTTAAGACGATTCTTTGATATAGTTTAGGTACATTATACAAAGTAAACATCTAAACGCCACCGTTATATGCAACATATATACGCTCAATCAGCTTCATGCTCATTCTCCTTTAAAAATATATTAAAGAATTGTCAATATTCATGTTTGCAGGTTTCTCATTAATAAACTGTTAAATGACATACGGCACATATGTATTTTAGTTTATCTCTGTGTACATAATATTCATCGCTTTCTTTTTATATATTAACAGAAACAGAGGGCGCTTCGGTAGAAAGAGAATTTCATTTTAATTCTGGAAAGGTAATTGAAAAGGATTTGAGACATGGCGATAAAGTTATTAAGTATGGATGTAAAACACTACTGACGGAGGGAATTTTCCGCGGGAAAAATAGGTTTAAATTCCTTGACGGTGAGATGTGGCATGGGCAGTGCGAAATTATTGCTGAGAGTGGTTTTGCAGAACCAAGTGATTCCGGATCCCTTGTATTCAAACAAAATGATCGCGATCTAGAAGCTGCTGGTATTCTTGTAGGTGGCACTACAGCTCGATTTGCGGTGACTTCATTTCCAGACATAATAGAAACAACCGGTTTAGGAGACATAAAATTTCTGAAATTTGATGGCACGTAGACTCCCTGTAACGACACCTGTTTAAAAGATATGAAAGGGAAGGTCTAATAATAAGTGTATGTTGTCCAAAGTGAAGAATAACTATGATCGTAAGGAATTTTTCAGCTTGTAACATATAGAACATTTGATTACGGTTACGTTAGTTCTGCAATCTCGGGTTTTTTGCTTTTGCTACATCGTTGAATTCGATTAAACCCAGATGTTTCACAACTTGTACTTAGAAAATAAGGCAAATTAAAAATGTACGATCGTGTGCTTAATATTTTGCCAGATCAATTTGAAAAATTGTGACCTCATACAAGTTTCCGTGTGGCGGTCGTAAAAAGTCTACCCGTACATTCAATCAGGGCTGTTATATTTCGATCTTCTCAGATCGTTCAGCACGACTTTTATTTTTCTTGTCGTGTTATTGGTACTGTTTAGTTTCTCAACATGACTATTTCGGCCTGGGTGGTTCCAATACTCCCGCTTTCATAGCCTTGGGTATTGTATAATCATCCCTTGGATATGGTGCCTGCTTTTTAATTTTGACTTTTGACAGTTTCTTTGATACGCAGGCTCCATAACCTCAGATCCCCTTCCTAAATTCCAGTTTGTTTAGTTCTGCCCATTGTTTTCTCGTTTGGGGCAAACCCATTATTTTATCTGGGGACCAAACGCCGCTTTTTATGTTTCAAATGGCGATACTTTATGTTTCATTTTTCTCCGGCAAAAATCCAGAAAGTTATCTTTTTAAAGGCCGGCCATGATGTTACCTAAAAGGCGTTTATGAATATTGAAAACGCTAAAGGCGAAAATGGTTGGCAACATGTATAATGTTCATTACAATACAAGGTCTTCGGAACTACTGTTTTTCATGTAAGATTTTTGGACTTACTGTTATTTCAATTTAATTCTATTTTCACTGATAGCCTATGTAAATTTATTTGGAAATATTCTGTTTGGTTCGACTAAACCTTCATATACAATACATGCTATATAATATGTAAAGACATTTGTAGCATTATGGCAAATGTACTTTGTTACGTTTAAAAATAAGACTAAAAAGTTTGTAAAGTATAGAAAACAGCATCATTTATGGTTTAAAGCCTATATTACAAAGGTTTAGATTAACAGTTAGGGTTAAATTCTTTTACTTTAGTACTGCTTGACAAACAAATGATTTTACTAGTTTTGCGGGAATCAACTGTTTAATTAACTAACATCCTGGGACAAATAAAGTTCTGAAAACTTTAATAAACTTTAACATCGCTAAATAGTAATACTCCAGTTAGGCTAGATATAAAAGGGCAGGGGTTTTACCTAGACATTTTTGTAAAGGTTGCGGCTCTAGTGGATTTTAAATTTTAAAAGCTGATTATTTCTCAGACGAAATGTTGCATTGTATGTTACGCGCGTAACCTCACAAAAGGTTAAATATTAAAAAAAAAAAAAAAAAAAAAAAAAAAACATGTTTTAATAGGAATGCCAGCAGAGACTTTAGATTTTCATTTTTTTCGAAGTTGTATCATTTAAACTAGCAGTCATAATCTTATTTTCGCAACGGCGGAAATACTAAAACCAATTTATCATCTCTACATAAAAAAGAAGAGTTTGAATACATCTGCGGGTGTCTCTGAATTGCTTTTTGTACTTTTAGCATGTGTAAATGTTGAGTTCTGCTCAACCCAGGGTTAGAGGGCGTGGACGGTAGCATGCATTTCCACTACCGTCCATGAACAGGCTCTATCAAAAATACTCGTTACTAGCGCACAATAGAAACAGTATTTGTTGCTGCCTGTTTTCACACTTTTTATTGTTCCCTTTATTCTAACATGACTCGAATTGATTTCCAGTTCAACAAAGAAGGAAATCAAGATCGGTATATCCTGCGATAAACAACGGTTGAAGCGCGGACCGGTAAGAAATCATTATGACGTCAAATTGACGCAAGACGTACGACTACATTACTCCTCGGAGAAATGAAGTCCAGCATAATATTTATTAAAATATGCAAATGAGCATATCAGAATGAACACAATCAAGGCCTTCTTGTGATTTATCGTCTAATTTACCACGGTTCATCGCCCAGATGCTTGAGTATTTAACCACTCGTGCTAACGCCCTCATGGTCCAATACCTACGCATCTGAACTCTTAAACGTAGTAAATCAGATGATAAACCACTCGAAGGCCTTGCTTTTTGTTAAGTAAAGCATGTTTTAGGGTTGGGACAGGAGGTTGAGGGATGCATCGTTTAAGTTATATTTTAGACGTTCAAATAGTTTTTTTTGTGTGAACTGGATTCTTTCTCAATATCATCTGCATTACTTTTGCGAATTAGTGTTTTAGATAACAGAAACGCAGGTTACAAAATGCCGAATTTTTGTATCAGATTATTCGACGATATTGCTGTATAGGTATTCATAGTTTAGATGACGTCAAGGATAACGTTATCTCATAGTCTACCTTTTATTTGAAACACTTGAAATCAATGAAAAAATAAAGAAAGCTTTACATAAATCCAGAGCAAATAAACATGCACGAACAGAGCAAAGTAGAAACCTTCACTGATGTAACTTATTGTAGTAATTCCCAATTTCACATGTTTAGTTTATTTTTACGAATTATTAATGACTACCGAATGTTTGTCTGTTGACATTTAATCTGCATTGCAATAAATATGGAATGCATACATTGTAACTTATTGTGTAGATCAATTTTAGTTTTTATCGAAAATAAGTAGCTTGAAGATATTTTTTCCACATGTCGGCATATACCAAACGAAAATACAAGTTATATATCTGTAATATTATCCCTTGTCGAGAGCAAATCAATTATTCAAGAATTCAATGTGTCTATAAACTACAAAAAAACTAAGAAACGAAGGATACAGGACTTAGTATGTGACAGCAAATCAATGCACAAAAAATACGAATGTTTTTGTCCTGTAGCTGCCATTTAGTATACTGTCCCCACATATGAAACCGATATGATAATCATATGATTTTCATATGAGACCTTTCATATGCTAATCATAAAAAAAAGCCGCATATGATAAGCATATGATATCGGTTTATGATTCTCATATGAAAATTATATCAGTTTCATATGAAATGATTAGCATATGAATTTCATATGCAAATTGAAAGGCCTAGCATATGATATGGGCATGATACCGATATCAAATTCATAATTTACCTCCTTTCATATGCTATTCATATGCTTCTCCTTTTATATGCTTTTCATATGTTAGCTCCTTTCATATGCAACTCATATGATTTTACTTTTATATGCTTTTCATATGTTATCTCTTTCATATGCTACTCATGTAGTACTTTTTTATGCTGGTCATATGCAAGCCTTTTTCGTAAAAACATTTTATGGTCCATCTCTGTTGTTGGTTGAAAAGTGGCATCTCTTTCTCGAAAAAGACTGCTAGAACAGGCTGGAACAAAATCATCTTTAAAAAGAAAAACAAATACAAAGGAATATTGATATTTCCGTCTTTATTTTGATTTTTCTTTACAAACGAAACCATTGTGATTTGTTTACATTCAATAATGAGTATGTTTAACAATTACATTTAGGTACAATTTATGTATTATAATTACATTAAGTAACAAAGTTTTACACAGAAAGCATGTGAATTAAAGTTTTACATAAATATGGAACAATTCAAGATAAGAAACTCCGAGTAACACACCACACAAAAGGAAGTACAAAATAAACAAGTATCTACAGAATAAGTTATTATAACATAACAGCATAACATGTGTCGTCAATACTAATGTAAAACGAAATTTTGTAACAGAGTTACCAACGTCCCCAACAAGGGACGTTTTTCACAAAACATACTACATCTTCTTCTGTTTTATAGGGCAACATACTAAAAATGTATATAAATCATTACTATGTATCATATAATTCATAAAACATTATGTACATGTAGTTTGAAAAATGTCTGGTGAATGCTTTCAAATGTTGTTTTTTTTTTTTATTTTAAGATTTAATGTGATTTTATTCTTAAACTGGCATGGAAAAATAAATACAAATATAATAAAATAGTTTATCATATAAAAGGGAGGTAATTAATAAACAAGAGGGCCATGATGGCCCTATATCGCGCTCACCTAAGTTAAGTTCGTTGCTTGCTTGAACAAATTTCTTTGCTAAAGCATCAAAAACAAAAAAAGTAGGTCAGTCGGTTATATTCATGTTCACTGAGTCAGTTTTAAGATAAGTGTGCAAAATTATACATGTCATCCAAATTTTAAGTCTGTATCTTTAACAAGAGGGTCATGATGACCCTGGATCGCTTACCTGAGTAATATGAGCTACATGTTTCAAATGTCAAACTGATGATTTTTATAATTTTTTTGGAAGATTTTCCGATGTACAATCAAGTAACCCCTGGGCGGGACCAACTTTACCCCGGGGGTCATGATTTGAACAAAGTTTGTAGAAGTCTACTAGGCAATGTTACATGTCAAGTATCTAAGCCTTCTGGTTTATTTTTAGCAAATTTATGAAGATTTCCCTATGTACAATCAAGTAACCCCTGGGGCTAGGTCAATTTGACCCTAAGGGGTCAAGATTTGAACAACTTTTGTAGAGTTCCACTAGGCAATGCTACATGTCAAATATCTAAGCTCTAGCCCTTCTGGTTTATTTTTAGAAAATTTTGAAGATTTTTCTATGTACAATCAAGTAACCCCATGGGACGGGGTCAGTTTGACCCTGGGGGTCATGATTTGAACAACTTTTGTAGAAGTCTACTAGGCAATGCTACATGTCAAATATCTAAGGTCTAGGCCTTCTGGTTTATTTTTAGAAAAAATTTGAAGATTTTCCTATGTACAATCAAGTAACCCCTGGGGTGGGGTCAGTTTTGACCCCGGGGGTCATGATTTGAACAAAGTTTATAGAGGTCCACTAGGCAATGCTACATGTGAAATATGTGGGGTCAATTTGATCCCAAAGGTCATGATTTGAACAAATTTTGTAGAAATCTACTAGGCAATGCTACATGTCAAATATCTAAGATCTAGGCCTTCTGCTTTATTTTTAGAAATTTTTTGAAGATTTTTCTATGTAAAATCAAGTGAACCTGGGGCGGGGTCAATTTTGACCCCGGGGATC
>NW_026462597.1:0-77188 GCF_021730395.1 Mercenaria mercenaria
GATGAACCTGGTTTTATCAGTTGTAAATTTGTCAAGGGGCAGAGCTTTGTCACTTGGAGAGTATATATTCACAAGTTTCAAGTTGAACTCGTTCTTTCTGAGGCTCAGAACTTGGAACACGGGGTCATCCATATGCGTTTTGGTCTGGACAGCGCTGATGTTGTTCCTTACCAATGTCATGATGCCTCCTTTTCGTCTGCCAGTCCTGTCACAGTGAAAACACTGGTATCCTCTGACTTTGAAGGATTTCTCTGGCTGTAGGTGAGTTTCCTGAATGCAACAGATATTGATGTCTTTCTCATAGAGGATATGCTCAAGTTCAGCTTTCTTGTTGAAGACACCCTGAAAGGCTAATGCGGATTGGTTCTTCTCCTTGGTATGTTCCTCCTTCTCTTTGTATGTTGTGGATTGAAGGAGGGACCCCCAGTAGTTGTGGGTGGACTTTGTTGAGGCTCAGAGCCCGGCACTGAATCCCCCTGGAGGGACCTCAGAGATTCAGCTCCACACTGTTGAATACCGGATGGTTGTGTAGTCAAGTTAAGAGAGCACCTCTGTCTTCAACTCTCTAGGTTTCTTTCGGGGTTACCTCACCCTTGGTTCCGAGTTAAAACCCTATCCTGGGAACACAGGAACTATTTGTCCCATAGTTATGGGTCTGTTTATAGGCATCAGGGCGTGTCCACACACACGTCTTGGGGCACACCTCCTCCGAGTCCCCTGCAGTTCTGCCTGAGACCGCAAGGTACTCAGTTACCGTGTGGTACCAACTGGGAGGCACTGCAAAAGGGCTTGTCTGCAGAGAGGCTATGTACTGGCAGGGAAGACTTACGCACTCGGCTCCTTGTTCACCAGAAGGCTAGCCAGCGGTGGAGGCTGAAAGAGGAAGGTGACAAGCACACAATACTCAGCACACCTTACTTGACGCATCAGTAGACCAATGACTCACAAATTGACCTAAAATACTTGACTGTATTGTGTATTAGGCATCAGTGTGTATATACGCAATACATAGTTAACGTTTTGATAGTAAATAATTATTTGATGTCCCTATTTATAGTCATCTCTAAAACTCGTTGCTATCAGGCGGAGGATAACTGATACCATCGAGTGACGATGAAAATAAATCAACGTTCTACATTTCCTTTATATTTTTACTTTTATAATTGTATTTGTTTCCCCAGGGCCACTCAGGTAGAGTTTTCGAGAGAAAAAGCAACAGTAGCGATTGTGAACATAATGACTGTGATATGTAGAAGAGTTTGTAGCCTTACCGCTGTGAAGTGTTGTCTAGACGAGGGACTGAATCCCACATGCTTTGAAAGGTCATATCATATTGCTGGACTGTGGTATTACACAAAAAAGGTATCCGTGTCTCATATTACAACGCTATATTATGTCAGGCTTGAACATAAAATATTCAGGCTTAAAATGTAAAACATGTTATTTGAAGTGATGTGTAGACTTTAAAGTCCAAAGGTATTTTGTTTGCTTAGAAGTAAACAACATCAATTGAAGAGTTCCTTGTTAAAATGTGAACGGACGCTTGTCATTAATGTCGAATGATCGTGCTTGGTACCTGTCGGGTATTTGTAAGTTATAAGATTTTTTATTAATATTATTCTGTGAAAGAATGAGGCATATTTCTTTATGCAAATCTGATAATCTTTTTTAAAAATTCACAAACCACATTTATAATTATTATGTAAATGATATGATGTGGTTTTAGCCTGAGTAAAGTTGAAAATATTGCCTTTAATGCATATATAAACGAGACGGCATGCATGAAAGTGACGTTACAAATGACTTGATTTGAAATTTTAACGTTAAGTATAATGGAATACTATAGATGTTTCAGGTTCCATTTTAACCTAACGGACTTTATAATTTGGTGCGTAATACTGTTAGGTTATTTAACATTGGTCTGTACAATACGGAGATATATTTGGACTCGTACCCAGCTGAGAAAACCATATTGGACGAGCCACTAGGCGAGTTCAATATGGTTTTCTCAGCTGGGTACGAGTCCAAATATATCTCGTATTGTACAGTACAATGCTAGATAAACTTTTTATTCTATATCTATTTTATCTTTCTATAATAATAGTTTAAATTAAAAATGTTTCACTGAATATTGTATTCCTGCCCTTTTTATTTTTTTCCCAGCTTGGTATGAGTGCAAATATATATTATACAGAACAATGTTAGACCTTAAATAACCCTTTTATTCAATATTTATTTCACTTCATACGTAATATACGTAATTCATTGAATGTTGTTTTTTCTGCGTATCATCATTAAAAAAAAGTTTATGGCGCAACCTCCCTACAACAGACATTTAGCGATTTGGGTGGTAATAATACTTGGCTGAGATATAATGCCCACAAACATTGTCAGCAAATTTGGTGAAGATCGAATGAAAACTGTTCGACTTAAAAGAGCGGACAAGGCTAAATGCCCCGTTTTTCGAGTAATTTAAGGACTATAATCAAAGAATGCCAGGTATAATTGGCTGGTTATCGAAATTGGCCGAGATGTAATGCCCACAAACATTGTCAGCAATGTTTGGTGAACATTCGACGAAAACTGAATTATAGAGCAGATATGTTTTAGATGCTGACCGCCCGTCCGTTGCCATTCATGGTCTTCTCCATTTTATTTCTTAACCGTTAAATAAAAACTGCTGAGGTAGCTATTCTGACAATCAGGGCTGATACCAATTTCTAGGTTTCGTCCGGAACGGCTTCTTTAAGCCACTTTTCAAATATTCCAACATCTGACGATCCTTTTTACTGTATTTTAAGGTTTTGATTATTAACGAACGTTTTAATATCTAAATCAGATAGCATTGTTATCCCTCGAATCGTTTTTCTGTGTTGTAAACAAACAAAAAACTCAAATTAAATCCAGATTTCAAGACGCATAATCAAACTCTGTACATAGAGCGCCTACTACATCCGCGTTACATTCGGAACATTTTCACGCGTTTCGGGCTTAATTGTTTGTTTAACATGGGACTGTTGAACCGTCCAAATACAGAAAATACAGGAGTTTTGTACGCACGTGCATCCAAATACCGTAATATATTGTACGGTCACGTGTTGCAAATGAACGTTCGCGATTGGACAGATAAAATCGGTATAAAATAATTTCAGTTACTGGACGGTGTCCGTGAAAACACCTAAGGAATATCACATATATTTTTTTAAATATAAGCATGGGAAAGTTAAAATACTGGTGTATTTTGTTATAAGGCAAAAGAAGGTCACACAACAGTGATGAAAAACACGATAGCGAACATCAGCAAGGAAACAATGGCATTCTGTGATTTTCCGCCACCGCCGGAAGCTCCTGCATATGTGCACAATATAGATTTAGACGAGTATTTAAATTTGTAGGCAGATAACTTCGGTCTGAGGAAGCATATACGCCTCAACAAAGACGTATGTTGTGATATTGAACCTGTAAAATAATAATGCATGTTTGTACTCCTTTTGACAAAAACAATAGCTGTCGGAGGACAGTACCGCTCGACTACTCATCTGCCTTGTCAACTAAATTAACATTTATTCTGAAAAAGGGGCATAATTTTGTACAGTTTAAAGACAGGATTATGGAATCTGTACATTGCCTATCAGTTCATGACAATGGACTTTTGTGTGAAGTTTCAATCCATTCCTATAAGTGGGTACTGAGATACAAGCTTACATACAAAAACTTAACCATAACTGCACAGTAAAAAAGGGACATCATTTGTAAAATAGCAAAATAGATTTTACGGAACCTGTGCACTTCATGTCAAATCATGACAGTGAACCGGTGTGTGAAGTTTCAATCCATCCCACATACCAGCTTACATACAAAAACTTAACCAAATCGGGACACCGACGCCGATCCAGATTCTTTGAATAGTCGAGCTACAAATTGTTCAATACATGCTGTTGATGGTGTTGTTTATTTGTGGGCCCATGCTATAGCTTTACCATTTCCTAGAACAACAGAATGGGAATCAAAAAATGTACTACAATCGTTTAGGCACGACACAAATACATTAATACACAAACAACGTGTTTTATCCTCACAGAAATATCAAGAATAGGCTCTTTGCAACATGTTTTTTCCTGAAACCTGAGAACAAAGCTTACGCCGATATTTGTTCATCGTGTAGTTCATTGGTGTCGTCTTTGTTGAAGCCTCATTCAGAATATGTTCATATACTCGTAAGTTTAATGTCCGGTCGAACTTCTACTGTAATGTTTTCCTTAATTTTTCCTGTAAAATGGCTGTCCATATCAATGAATCAGACGACTACAAGATCACGGGCCATTGGAAAGTGAAGGTCAAGGACGTTACTAGTAACATCATCAACGTCCTGACGTTTGATGCAGTTTTGATCTGTACAGGGAGGTTTTCAAAACCAGTTTTACAAGATATGCAGGTTTGACGCAAAAGTGTTAGTGGTTACCTTTTTTATTTCCAGGCTACCAACAAACAATGCTGCACATGTGCACAGCGTATTTAACACGAAATCAAAGAAAAATAGACTTACTGAAAATTTATATTACCGTCTGATTATAATGGAAAAAAAGCGCAAAGCCCTTGCATATGGTTTGTTCTAAAGGTCAATGACATGACAATGTGCTAAGGTATTGCAGTGATTATATATAACAGCTGTATACAATACAATGGGTATACACGATAAATGTCAAAACTCAACTTGAATATTGAAATAAACGTTGTTACATTTCTCATAGAAACGCATTTTCTTGCTGAAAATATGCGCACATTTATTTGTTAAAACCTAACTTTCCAGAGATCAGGGAATTTAAAGGACGAGTGATTCACACTTAAAATTACAAGAATCCAAAAGGTTGTGAGGAGGACAAACGTGATTTTAGTGGTGTCTCTCGTCAGCTAGTTAATGTAAAAATTTCAGCTAGGGCCATCGTCCAATATTCGATGCTCGAAGCGCCAAAAGTACGCTACTATGATGTTAAAAATTCTGAACAACGAAGTTTGATGTTGAAATGTTGAAACTACGATATCGAAAAGTCAAAACAACGAAACTGCGATGGTGCAAAGTCGAAATTATTTTGTACTGCCATCGTCTTAGTGTTGCATTTTCACTATCAAGGTTTTGATTTTTCGTAGTATCGACTTTTATTCACCGTATTGCCGATTTCTTATCATCTTATCATCGTAGTCTTCCTGTCGTGCATGCGCAGCTATGAAACGTTTGTCTTATTACATGCGTATGGTTATTTGAAATTTGCTCTCGTATTGAAAGCTGTATACCAAAATAAAAAAGTATATTATTTTTAAGAGTTAAAAATATAAAACAAAACATTACTTCTGGCAGCCTTTGACTAAATTACTAGTAATCAGGCCGTTGGCATAAATGTAAGATATTTCTATGAAACCCTTGATTTAGATTTTATTTGTGGTTGTAGAATATTTTGAAAAAAAAGGCAAACTGTTAAACATTCTTGAAGTGGATCTACGTTTTGACTGTACCATTCGAATAGCGCTTTTGGATAAGGATGATCATCGAGATAACGAACTCTCCCTTAAAGTAAACGGCATGAAGAACTATCCTTTGCTACACTTAGTTATTGGCGGGAATTGGACACGATTTCGTCGTGCAATATTCATATTTATAGCAACTAAAATGTAGCCGGTCATGTCAATAAGTGACGATAAAAACAATCGTTTGAAGCATTCTAAAGTATATTTTAACGCGTAAATTGTCAGCCTTTTACAACCCGGTGGGGGCGGGGGTGGGGACGGGGTGGGGGGTAAAGGTTGACAGGAACTAGAAACATATATTTTCTCTACATTAACAAATTGTATGTGGACTCCGCATACATTTCGAAGCAGCCCTTGATTTTGAAAAGAAACATAACCAGTTTTGTCAAGTAAGAGCTATTTCGAAATATCTAATGCGCCCTAATATTCTTTCTATTGATAACTTTGACGTTCATTTTGTCTGAACAGCGAAAGGAAAGACGCCTTATTTACGACAACGCATGGAAGGGAAACATAATGGAAATGTGAGAAATACTTCTTTTTTCTCGGAGTTCATGCGAAACGAACGACTGAATAGGATCGGCATATTGAACATGGGTTTGTCAGTCCTTCTCTGTATTTCATTTCACAGGAACTCCGTAAACAAATAGTTCATTTCCTGGTTCTATAGTTCTTCGAGTTACAAAGTGTAAGTGGATAATGTCCGAAAAGAAATTTGGAAGAAGTCATGCTTTATTTCCTTTCCAAGCTAATGTCAATTTGCGCAGAGATTTACGAACTGCAAGAGAAACCCATCCAATTTTCTTCAGAAAATTTTGAATGGAAATACTAGTAGAAAGAGTCAAACTAGTGAATGTATTGAAGTTTTTCTAGAGAGTCATTTTCATGTTTGGCACAGTTTCCAATAAAATCGAGGCATACATTGAGGAGTGGTCTAAGATACAACATGTATTGTTTGGGGTTGATCGGTTCACTTTATACCACTGTCAAAAAGCCGGAACCGGTGTAAAAGTTGCTGTATATTTGATGTTGAGTTTTCAGCTGGTCACAGTTTTCTATTATAAAATTAACACCCGTTTTCCTTTTGATTTTGATTGTTGCACTAACATTCAACTTTTGAAAGATTGTAGGCAGCCAAGACCTGATATATTAGAAAAAAGATTTGCAGTGCTGGGTTGGAAGTGTGGTTTATATAGAATTATATAGGGGATGTATTGTGTCCAGCCCATAAACAAATTTACATAGATAGTTGATGGCATTAGGTGGCTTGTTCATCTGAATCTCACTCAAATGTTCCAACATCATTTGTGTGTGGCAATTTCGAATATAACTTATTAACAGCGTCAGCTTTTAGTAATAATCTATAAAATAGGTAGGTGAAATTAGGCCAACTACAAATACAGGCTTTACAGGTAAGTTACCTTTTAGATGTAAAGAGAGATAAAGCGATCCGCAATACATAGACCTATTACAATATTTATCTCCCTTTCTTTTCACACACACGCACACGCACACGCACACGCACACACACACACAAGAAACAATCCACATATAGACCTCATTTGAATATGTTGCAACATTGACTCTTGAGATTATGGGCGCATTACGCGGTGTCACGAAATTAAGTCAGATATTTTAGCGTCCCTTTTGATGCAAGTATATGACACTAAATAGATATATATATTTTACCAGATAAATGGTTAACAATCACAAGAAATCGGTAGTTTGTCGTCTTTCCTCTCGTCTTCATCCCGAGAAAACAAGTAATCGTAGACACGAACCTTGCAATTTTACGTCTTGTTTTTGTGTTACGTCCACAAATGCTATCCTTTCTGATAAAATGGAACCGTTCTGCAAGAGTTGTGCTTCTTAGCATACTTACATACCTAATGATTATAAACATGTTCGCTAAGTTGAAAGTTACAGCTGTTAAAGTGTTTTTATAAAAAGTGGACATAAACAATAATAATTCTCAAAGCCGACATCGACGCCGAAAACGACGATCAAGTAACGGCAGTACGTCAAAGGCTTTCTCCAAACCTCTAACTACATCATTATTCATCATAATTAAAATATTTCATTCATGTCGCTAGCCAATTTTACATAAAGAGCTTACCATGTAAGGTGTAATTTCCCTACCTATATGTATCGGAAGAAGAAGACATGAAAGGACGACGAACTGACAAGAATGATAGTTATCTGCAGGTGATCTGATAATCTGATAAGCATGTTTCTTGTTGTGACATTTTCAACAAAGATTTAGTTGCGATGCAGCTATCATTGCAATTTTTTTCCTGTCAATTTTACCATTTGCATTTCCCGGAAATTCCTCAAACGCAATATAGTACTTCGGCTTGATATAAGCGAAGTCAGCCCATAGATGGTCGAAATATGTGTGCATATCCTTTACGACAACACGCTTTATCTTCGATAGCACGATGCAAGCACATATGGCATGGTGTAATCTTTCGTCAGGAACCGGTACGACTACGACGGCCTCTACTTCCGAGCAATTGATTAAGATTTTCTCGATTTCTTGAGAAAAGATCTTCACAGTACCAACAGACATTCGTTCGCTTATTCGTCCACGTAAAATAAAGTTGCCATCTGCTCGTATATGCGCCATATCGCCAGTGTGAAGCCAATTTCCTTTGTCAACTGTATCTAAAAACTTTTCCCGCATATCTTTGTACTCTATGAATCTATAAACGCTCCTGACATGCAACTCTCCTACCTGTCCCCGTGGCACAACATTTCCATGTTCGTCAACAACTTTCATCTCCATTCCTGAAACAAGGTTATATAATTAAAGCATTACAAACCTGTGTGCCACTGAGTTTTTTGTATCTGCTCGTTTCATCGTTATTGTGTACTTGTTTTACTTTTGTGCATATGTAAATCATGTATTCATCCACACATGCAGTTGCAGTCTGAGTGTGGATGCGTTCTTTAAACATCTCCAGCTTGATATTTTCCGTTGCTTTCAATGCAAGTCAGTTGTGTACAAAACGTCAATAGGAGGAAAAGTTTAACAGAAGTACGGAATGTTGATATACTGAAAAGGGGCAAATGAACAAGGATATGAACAGTTACTACAAACTTTCAAAATGATCTTACGAATTCAAAACTGCTGGAAGAAATGATAGAAACTACTTAGATGAGTGAGAATTAACAGACTTTCAAAGTAATAAATGATCTCCAAAACTTCGAGTGCTTCAATTTATTTTTCGTTTCTTTGTTTAACACCGTTTTTCAACATTATTTCAGTTATGTAACCGCGGGCAGTTAACCTGACCAGTGTTCCTGGATTCTGTACATGTTTGTGCAAGTACAAACCTGTTCTCCGCAAGCAACTGCCAACATCCCTACATGAATTATCAGAGGTGGAGGACGAATGATTTCAGACACAATGTCTTTTACGTAGAACATACGCCCCGCCCGGGGTTCGACCTCGCTACTCCGCGATCCGCAGACCAACGGTCTCTCTACTGAGCTAAGCGGGCAGGCTTCAAATGTTTAATGCAAAATAACTATGATTTCTGTGTAATCACAACGGAATGAACTGCAAATTGCAAATGCATCTCAACATTTACATAACAATAATTGAATATATAAATTTCAGTAGGAACAAACTATAAGAAATTAAAAATGCTATTTCTTTGTAAACTCATACCAGGTAAAGGTTTCCCAATAATGCCATCCTCATACTCTACAGGATTATGGGAGGAAAAAGCTGATATTTCGGCTGACTCTGCTAACCCATAATAAATGACCAATTTCTTACAAAAGCGGCCCAGCAATTCTGTAAATCGCTTTGAGAATCTAAAATAAAAATATAATATGTTATTGACACTTTGATACAATGGTAAATAGAATTATCTCAAAAACAAATCATTTAATGAAGATGTAATCAAATATGTGAGAAAATCCTTCAGAAGTATATAACATAACCAAGCAAAACAATAGCAGACTCAGTTTGAACGAGTTCCTAAGAGATAATTGAATGTGAAAAAAAAAAACATCACACCCTCTAGCACCAGCTAAAGCTGAACTCTATTTTAACAGTTAAATTGAATGTTCACCATGATTCTAAAAGACAAGAAACTAGAACAACTTTGAGTCCAAGTTTTGTTTAAAAAATAAAAAAGATAAAGTTTGTGAAAATTACCTTTGATTTGACAGTTTATAAATGTTAGGGTGAAATATAACTTCTTTAAAGCAACAATTGTCATGTCCAATGTTCTTCTGAAATACTTATTTTCACTCTTCATGAAGGGAATAAGAGATGTTTGGTCGGCCAACGACATTCCATATTTCAGAGAACAATCGAGGGGTTTGGTAAAAAAATAAGACTGAGCAATGGAGTACATATGGTGTCAGTTTATGTGTCTTAATGCCTTGTCAATATCGCGGAAAACTGTTGTAGAAGATTAACATAAAAGATCGAAGGTAACATTTGGGATTTTATGCCTTTTATTAACTGGTCGTCTTGAAGGGTGTTCATGAAACTTTGGTCAATGTGTATGCTCATTAACACAATATAATGAGCCTACATGTCAGTCCCGCTGTCTGTTTCCAGGTTATTGTCACATCTCAAGGCAAACGTTTGAACCTGAGAGTTTATACCAATCTTATCAGTTCTTATGTGATATTTGCACAACTTGGGTCAAATTTTCATGTCGCCTAGTAAAAACAATGTCTCGATGTTAATTTTTTTGAGCTATCATGAGTACTGGAATGCTCTTTAACAAACATTAAACAGTGTTCAAATTATTAACCTAAGACGCAATTATAATATATTACCCCAAGGTCAATATTACAACTCAAATACAATCATCAACAATCACAATCCGTATTTCTTGACTATTCGATATTTCTTTAGCCATGCGAAGAGATATTTCAAACATTTATACCACAATCGACTTAAACACAATTCTCAAACACTTTAACTGAATAAAAATATAAACATTTTAACCTAACAGCGCTGCACTGAAAAGGCATATTAGTTGACGGACTCAATTCTATCGAATAACATTCTACATAACACTTTAGTCAATTTCCTTTGTGTTAAAATCAAGAAAAGGCGTCAGATATACCTTTCTGAGCCAAAATTAATAACTTTGACAGTAGAAAATTTGGTCTCATTTCCACGACTTCTAAGAAGGTCCGAGACGAGATAACCAGGTAGATACACGTGTGTGCACTTCTCTTGATATATGATGTCAGACAGAAAATCTGCAGAGAATTAACGTCTTATGAAATGACCTGTTGATATAGACCAGTGCTAATTTAAAATGTTTACTTTCATTAATTTTGACACGACACTATTGAAATTCACCTTTAATAAATTTCTATAAAAATGAGTACGTGAGAACTGTCTAAAATAAGCCTTTCGAGTGAACTGAAATAATTTGTTACCTATGTTGTTTTTCTGAATTGACAATGAACTGTCAACGATTACTCGTGTTGCTCCAAAAGCGATGAAAATATTTGGTGCCCCTCCACTCCACCCAAGCGGCCTGTCACAGAAATATCTGGAGTGGCTGTCTATTTCAAAACAGTCCTTGAGTAGATAAGTACTACCGGGAAATCCAAGATGAGTATGCCCTATCAGTTTTGGTTCACCGGTGCTGCCGGATGATTTGTAATACACAACTAAATCTTCAGGATAGATATCCGGAAGAGTTACTTCCGGTGTATTTGTTAAACTGACAACACGGCTCTCTTTTTCTTTAAAGTTCAAATGAATAAGCTCGAGGGCATTATTATTGTAGATGACGTCAAGAAGGGAAACGCATCTTTGAGATGACTGTATGTTCTCTAACAGATGCCAGCTTTGTTCTCCTTGTTTAGCGTCCATTACAAGCAGTTTGGAATTTTGGTCACGAATCAGTAGTGAATATTAGGATGGTTTTGGAACATCTGACCCCATTTGACCTTTTGACCACTTCTAAAAAACTGACCAATGCCGGCCAATTTAAAATCCACAGGTTTTAAACCCAATTAAAAGTTTTAAATACATATGATATAGATGAGTTTACAAAATAAAATATATTGTTTGAAAGAAAGAAAATTTACAGATAATGTAAATCCCCACTTTGTTACAACAAAAAACGGGAGGTTAATGATAAAAGCAAATGTAAATCTTGCGGAAAACGAAATCAAAATTCGTTAAAAACAAAACTGGAGGTAAATTAGATATCCATAAAGCAATGTTACCTTATTACCTAAGAAAGGTTTAACACTTCCAGGATATAATTATTGTGGGCCAGGAAATCCCCTAGATAATGGACCCCCTGTCAATGAACTGGATGCAGTATGTATGGACCATGATTTTTGCTATGACAGTGATGTAAAAAAGGGTACATGTGATAAAACAATGCTTTCCAATTTAATAAAACTAAATCAAAACATTGGAGAAAAGATTGCAAAAATTTAGTTGTAAAACCTATAATTAAAACAAATACAAACTTGGGTGGGACAAAAATCAAAAAACGGGAAAAGGGGTAGAGTATACCCCGGAATCACTGCACCAAGCTACCGCTGGAGCGATGAATTAGCAGAAGAATTACACAAACCAATTAAAAGAAAATTTAGGAAACGAGAGTGATAGTTAATGATATTGATGATACTTGGTCAGCTGATTTAGTTGACATGCAAGCTTTTTCAAAATATAATAAAGGAGTAAATACTTGTTAACCGTTATTGATATATTTAGTAAATATGCTGGGTTATTCCATTAAAGAATAAAACTGGAGAATCTGTTACTGAAGCATTTGAAAAATAATTTTAGAAGGTAGAATTCAGGGACAAAAGTCCCCGAAGACTGCAAGGATTCCCCAAAATTTATGGGTAGATGAAGGAAAAGATTTTATAATAAAAAGTTTGAATCATTTTTGAATAAAATAAGATAATATGTTTTCATACATTTAACGAAGGAAGGCCTGGAAAGTAAAGAAAATTTAATAGAGTTTAAAAAGAATAATGTGGAAAATATTTTACAGCAAATAAACTTATACTTATTTAAATAATTTGCAGGATATGGTTGATAAATATAACAAAACAAGCATTCTAGTTAAAAAATGACCCCAAACCGAAGCTAGTAAAAACTTAAATAAAGGTACTGTTTACTTTAATTTATATGGTGATTTAAGATACCAAAGAGTAAAGCAAAATTTTAAAATTGGTGATCGAGTTCGTTTAAGCAAACTTAAAAGACATTTGAAAAGGATATACACCAAAATTTGGACAGAGGAAATATTTAAAATTTTAAAAAATTTAAATAATACAAATCCAGAACATACACTATTAAAGATTTAAATGATGAAAAAATTTCAAGGTTCATTTTATGAACAAGAACTTTACCTACTACACAAAAAAGTTTTTAGAATAGAAAAAGTTATAGACGAGACTATAAGAAAAAAAAAGCTTTAGTAAAATGGAAAGGTTACAATGAAAAATTTAATAGTTGGGTACCATTTAGTGAATGAAAGAAATTTAATTTAGAAAATAAAAAGTTTAATTATAAAAATGAGTAAAAAAAATTTATTTCTAATAATAATGGAATAGAAACAATAGATCAATTAATATTCACTTAACTAAACTAGCTGCTGCTTACAGAAAAATTTATAAATTTTGTGGGAGAGTAAGGACTGGGTTATATTTTTACAGCAGGTGTTTGGTTGTTCAGCTGCATTAGCACTTGTTCCAGCTATTCCTATATTGTAGCAGTTGCTGGTGCTTTTCCCAATCAGTAATTACCATATTTACTAACAGACTAAAACTTGACGACAAAAAAATTTATTTAAAGCACATCATCACAAAATAAAACAACTTATAACAAAAGCACGGATTGGAAAAGTAAATAAAGAAGATCCAATAAAGTTATTCAGGATATTTTAACAATACTATTAGAAATGCAGAAAGAAAAAAATATTCAACACCTTTTGAAATGCACATGAAGGAATTTAGACTTAACGGATATAAAAGTAAAAAAGAAGAAGAGTTATATTAATTTTAATTAAAGATTTTTTCTATAAGTATTTATATAAATGAGAAAAAATTATATCAGTTGAAGGTAATATTGCATCAGGAAAAAGTACGTTTTAGATATTATTAAAGAATTAATCCTAATTTTAATATAATTCCAGAACCAATTCACGAATGGCAAAATGTTATGGACAGGGCTACCCCCTTTCGGAGACAAAGCCTCTGACTCTGATTAAATTCATATAACCTTTTTGAATTTTGCTGCTCAAGAACCTTCCAAATATTTATTTCCTTTTCAGCTAACAACTTTAAATGTAAATATAAAATTTTTTCTTCTGTTTAAACAGTTTGATGGTGTTTCTGTTCTTGAACGTTGTTATTTAACAAAACAGTAACGTTTTTCCCAAACAACATCACGACAATGGTGTTATAAAGGGACCCGAGTGGGCAGTATACAATCTTTCTTAACTGATCATATTATAAAACCATACGGAAAAAACCCAATTGATGGATTGTTTATGTTAAACCGACCCAGAAATATGTTTTAAAAGACTTCAAAAAAGAAACAGAACGGAAGAAAACAAAGTTGGTTTAGATTATTTAGAAAAACTACACAAATTACACGAAGAATGGTTAAACAGAATTTCAAGAAGGTATTAAAATTTAACAGTTGATAACAATTTTTGAAAAAATGACTTTAAAATCTTATTCAAAAGATATAGATAATTAACCTATTTTTTAAATGTTCTTTAGGTGCGTTTTAAAGATTTTTTTTCTATAAGTAATTTATATAGATGGTTAATAGAAAGGTAGATAGAATGATTTTGTCAAAATTTTCTAGCACTTTAGGAGAAATAATGAATCCAGACAAAAAAATTCATATAAGAAAGTTCTTAAAGAAGAAATGTTATTAAATTTAAACTGATCAAATAGTTAGCGATGAATATAAAAAAACATGTCATTGATAAATTACAAAATGTTTTGATCCTTATCTTTTAAAAAATAATTTTTTGAATGGGACGTGGTTGTCTATTAACTGAAGAAGAAAATGATGAAAGATTATGTGATTTTTCCCCCGACCAAATAATTATCGAAACAAAACCCAAAAAAGGTTATTTTAACCGACTGTGATACTAATGAAGAAAAAATATATAGAAGCACTTACAAAGCATCTAAAGAATTTGGTATTAATGCTGGTTAAAAAAATGTGTTGTGAAGGGACAAACCGGAGTAAAATGTGGAATATCAAAGTTAATGGAAAAAGATATAATTTAAATATTTTATTTCTTCTTAAAGAAATTTAAAACTTTATTTATTTTATTATTTTTTTAAATTTTTTTTAATTATTTTTTTTAATCCCTTTTTTGCTGAAGATTTTTTTCTAAATATAATATATAGATGGAAATCGAGAGATCTACAAAACAATATTATAAGAAATTTGAAATTAAAAATTACATATAGACAAGATCCAAAGAATCAATTATATTTAACTATAAACAACTCTTATGAAATACTTAAATCTGAACTTAAAACTTTAAAAGGTTAAAAATAAACGTTGTTTTAAAATAACTTTTGCAAAAATGGAATTTAAAAACTGATACAATATATAAATCAGCTTATTTTCAATCAAAGGCTTTAGAAATTATTAACACAAACGAAATAAAAAAAAAATTTTCATCAAGCTTTGATGAAATAATTAAATAGAATTGGTAATTGGATTTTGAAGGAAGTGGCTGGAGAATAAAAGGGCAGTTTATGCTCATTAATAAATAGATATAAGTATAGTCCATTGGCTGCTTCAAGTTATTTAGAATTACCAAAACCATTACAACATCCAATGAAAGGATTAAAAAATATAAAGAATGATGATAACGAATGTTTAGATGGTTGCCATTTAGCTTACAAATTTCTGTTAAAGAAAAACCCTCATAGGTTTCAAATTATAAAAAACATATAAACGATCTTGATTATACTGGAAAAAAATTCTGTTACATTAAAACAAATACCTAAAATAGAAGTTTTTAAAAGAAATAACATTTAATATATTTGGGTATGATGAAAATAGTATTTATCCCTTGTACATATCAAAATATCAATACGAAGAACACTGTGACATGTTGCTAATTACTAATGATAAAATAAAATGATGATGACTGTAAGTGGGGTAAAGCCCCCGAGGGGTTCCAAGAAACCGCCCTCAAGAACTGTAGTCCAACATTATGTTTGGATAAAAGCTTTAATAGATAATTTTTAACAAACAAAAAATGCAAAAAAAAAAAACACTCGAAAAGGTCTGAAAAATTTTTTCTCAGGAAAGAATTTAAATGAAACATCCCAAATTTTTTAGCTATTAATGGACCCAAGGTTTTAAAAATCCCAAAAAGAGGGAAGAAAAGTAAAAAAATTTAAAAAATTTAAAAGGGTTTTTAGCAGACCTTTAAAATTTATGGTTTTTTGATCAATAACTAAAAAAATTTTTAACGTTTTACCATCAACTGAATCTTCATTTACTAAACTATAAAAACATAAGTTGGGGTTTTAGGCTAAAGTTTTTTGGTTATGACGATAAATAACTAAACCAACCCAGATTATAGAGGGTCAAATGCAGTTTTATAAGTTTATTGAAAAAATCTTGAGGAAGAGGAATTTGTAAAAAAAATATTTAAAGAACTTTTTTAAAAAAGATTGAGAATGCTAAAAAATAAAAAGTGATTTTTAAAAAAACAAAAGTTTTGTCATATCGTGAAAAAGAATATAAAAGGGTGAAGTGCCGTACGGGATTTTTGTCAAAACAGGAAATTCAGGGGAAGGAAAATCAGAATGTAATTTTAATTTTAGACAACACACAAAAATTCCCTGTTTTTTTTCATAATTAAGAGGTTATGACGCTTTTTATATGCAACAAATAGGGAAATTAAAAAAGAAATTAAGTTTTCCTAAAAATTTGGGAAAGATATAGGCTTTTATGTTTTCTGATTGGTCTTTATTTTTTCATTCCAATTTATGTCTCAATCGGGGGAAAACCCCTGTAAAAAAATTCCAAAATTTTAAAATTTTATCTAAAAATTTGATGTGAAAGCATTTTTTTTAAAAAACAAAAGGTGTTTATCCATATGATTAATGGTTTTTTTAAAAAAATTTCAAAAAAAACAGAATTACCTTTCTAAAAAAGATTTTTACTAATTTTAAATAAAAAATTTTCTGAAAATGAATAGACATGAAAAAATTTTTAAAAATTTAAAAAAAAAAACAATGGGAGAAATATGTCTATTTTAAAAAAACGACGTATTATTTTTAGTGATGTATTCGAAAATTTTAAAAAACTATTTCGGAGACTACAAATTAGATTTTGTCTTTTTTTAGTGTTTTTTGGGTTTATTTTGGGGATGCAATTTTTAAAAATGACGGGAATTTAAGTTAGATTAAATAAATTTTAAATTATGTTCTTTTATTTAAAAAGGGACTAGAGGGGGAAAAGTTAATTAAACGATACAGAAAAGCAAACAATAATATATAAAGATTAAATTTCAAAAAAGAAAGAAAATACATATGTCCCTTGACCCCAAAAACTTAGGTTGGGTAGTGTAATTTTCCCCGGGAAAACTTTAAAATTATATCCGAAAACCCAATTTAAAAGAAATTAATGCAAAAGGTTAAAAACTAATTTATATTTGAATGGATCTTAAAATATCAAAAGAATTACATAAAACCACAATGTTTCCTTTAGCTCCAAAAAAATTAAAATACCAGATAAAGGTTCTGATATAGAAAAATTTTAAAAACAAATTTTAAAATGGGAAAAAGTAAGTAAAGAAGGGGTTTCCAACTTTAATGAAGAAAAAAAATTATGTTGTTCATTTAAAAATCAAAAACTATAACACAATTAGGAAAAAAGTAACAAAAATCACAAAAATAATTTTTGACGAAAGCCCTTTGGTTTTAAAAAAAGATTTTGTTTTTAATACTCAAAAAAGATCTAAAGCAAAAAATTCATTAAAAAGGGATTTTTTTAATTTTAAGAAAAATTTTGTATTCGGAAGACGATGGAGAATTACGCAAGGGGGTTAATATTAAATAACATGAGAAAATTTTTTTAAAAAAACATACCCAAACCTTCATTTTAGTTAAAACGTGTTTACTCTACCTTTTTGGTTTCTAGAAAAAAAGAAGTTTTTTATTAAACAACGTTTTTTTGGAACATTCAAATTTTATCAAAATTTTAAATGTATATTTCATTAAAATTATATTAAGGAAAATTTACGGGGAAATTTTAAAATTATTGTTACTGAACTGATTCATTATTTTAAAAAAAAAAACCCAAAAGTGAATGAGGATTTTAAAGGACAAAGATTATTGATAATAGTGTTTACGATAGAATTCAAAATTTTTTTTTGAAATAATAAAAAGTATTAAAAAATTTTAAAGAGAAGTGCCGGCTTCCCTTGTTGAATTTTTTGGATTAAGAATAAAAGTTTTTATTTATTAAAAAATGAAGTTAACATTAAAAAAGAAAAGGGAAATTAAAAAACTTTTTTTAAGAAAACAATAGTTCAAAAAAATTAAAAAGATATTTTTTTTTTTTTAATTTTAAACCCCAAAGTAATCACCCCTTTTAAAAGTTTTTCGTTTGATAAACACAATTTTTTCCATTTTGTTAAAATAAAACCTTATCTGTTATGACGTAAAGATATATTTGATAAGGGTTTTGATACTTTAGCTTATTTTAAATTTAATAAAGTTTTATTAAATAATAAAACCATAAATTTTTTAACCTGAATATTTAACGTTTAAAAATTAAATAACCAAATTCATTTATTTTTTTAAATTTTTTCATAATTAAAAATAATTCATTTTTTTTTTATTTTTTTACATGAAAAAATTTGAAAATTACATTTCTTTATTTTTAGTGTAAGTTGTTTCCCCCCATTAAATTTAATGCATTAACAAGATAATTAAAAAATTAAAATTAATTTTAATTTTTTTTGAATAAACCAGGGGATAGATTAATTTTCTTTGAAAATATCCACAAAGGGGTATTTTTGGGATTTTTTTAAAAAAAGGGGGTTTTTTTTAATTGGGGTTGAGTTTAGTTAAACAAATTTTTATTTTATTTATTTTCATTTAATTATTAATCCAAAAAAATTTTAGAATTTAAGCCTTTTTTTTAAAATTTTTTAAATTTTTGGTTTTTTTTTGATTATGAATTTTTGTTTTTTAAATTTTAAAGGTATTTAGGGTTTTTAAAAAAAAATAAAAAAAAAAAAAGCAACGGGTTTTTTAATTAAAAGTTTTTTTTACTTTTTTATTTTTAATATTTTGGTAGGAAGTGGTGAGTATATTTAAATAAAAAAATGGGTAGGAAAAGGTTTTTATTTAAATTTTAATTTTTTTTTAATTTGTAAAAAATTTTTTATAAATTGTTTTAATTTTAATTTGTTTTTATTGTTATTAAAGTTAAAATATGTTTGTTTTATAAATTTTTATGTTTTTTTTTTTGTTGTTTTAGGTTGGGTATTTTTGTAATTTATAAAAAGATGAATAAGGGTTTATTAATAAAAAAAAATAAAAAAAACCCTTTTGTTTTTTTTTGTTTTAATTTAATCACCCAATACTAATTTTTTCTTGATTTAATAGGGTGATATCTATTTCCTTCTTAGCTATGAAATATAATTTCCAATTTTTTTTACTAACACCATACGGCCAGTCCAAAGGGGCTCCAAGCCTAGGGGGCTAATTTTTTTGGAGCTTTTTTTTGGCCCTTTGGGAAAAAAGTTTTTTTTTAAAAACCAGCCAAAGCTCTAAAAATCTACCTTTTTGCCCTTTGGATGACATTTGTTTTTTCAAAATTTGTAATTTAACCCCTTCTTATTGCAACAGCTTTTTAATTTGATTAATTGTGTTTTTTTTAATAGAAGGGAAGTTTTCCATAATTTTCATGTTTTAATCAAAATTTATGGAGTTTGTTGTTTTAGGTCGGGCTAATTTTTCTTTTGTCCATCGAAAGGTTAAATTTTTAAATTTTCAATATATTTGATATCATTAATAAAATTTATATTTATTTTATTAAACAATACAATTTTCCTTCCAATAGTTTTTATTTCAACTTTTTCCCTCAATAATACAATTGCGAAAATACATATCTTGCAGGGGGAAGTGTATTTAACCAAGTTAATGTAATCGTTAGGATTTTCTGTAGTTATTTCCTTTTTATTCTAATAAAATGAACAAATCCAAAAAAAACTTTAATTTTGATTTTTTACCCGACTTCCGTAGTCTTATTTTTTTGTTTAATAAAATTAATTAATCATCTTTAATTTAAATTTTCTTGGGTTTTTTTTTTGGGATAAAAAAACACCATCCCAACTTAAGACGAAAAGAACTCAAAGTACAAGCATAATCTGCGCTTTAATTTTTAAATGTATCAATAAATGTGGGTTATTTCTGATATTACTTTTTCGGGTCGTTGTAAAAAAAACAAATACTTTTGGGTTTTTTTTACACCCCCGTTATTCTAAAGTTGTTTTAATTGTTGTGTATCAGGATTGCGTCTATTTCCCAAAGGGTATACCATCTTACCTTTTTAAATTTTTCAGTAGAAATTAGAAAAACCCAAAAATTCATTAAAAATTAAACGGGGAAACCCCAAGAATTTTTTTTGTTACAATTACTACCGGGGATCAGCGATTAGTTTCAAAAATTTAATTATATCTTTGTAGCTGCAGTTTTATTTAATTATTTTGGGGGTAAAATATTATTTTCAAAACCCCCTAAAAAAAATGAATAATTTTTTTAATGGTTTTTAGTATTACCTCATTTTTTTTCTTGATTAATCCTTCTAATAGAAAACCCCGAATTATTCAGCGGAGCAGTAGCGTAGTTCAAAAATAAAAAATCTTTTTTCCCATTGATTTTGCAAAATCTTCAGATAGTTCAAAAAAACTTTTTACTTTTATATTTTGTAAAAAAATTTTACAATAAAACAATTTTTTCCATTTTTTAACCCATAACTGAAAATAATGAAGCTTTTATTAATTAGAGCGATTTGGGCCCATCAATCACACCATAGCAAGCTTATTACTTTAAAAACTTCAAAATAACCATTAAAACCAATAAAAATGACTTTATCATTAATGTAAGGATATCTTTTTTTTTGTTTAACATTTTTTCCCAAGCAGATTTAATGCTGTATTAATTGAATGGGAGTTAATTATTTTTCACAATATTTTTTTTGTTCTAAAAATGATAAATATAAAAAAATTTTATTTTTTTTATTTTAGTTTTTTTTTTTATTTTTTTTTTTTAAATTTAAAATTTTTAAATACGTTTTGTTGAGTGAATTTCAGCACGAGCTAAAGCTCAGATCGACAATATTCTTTTTATTTATATAAATTTCCTCCTCCCCTTACTTTTTACTATTATTTTTTTCTTGTAATTTCCCTTAGCAATTAAATTACCAAAAATGCTGGGAGGTTTTTTTAAATTTTTTTCAAATTTTAGTGCAGCAAATTTAAAACTTCTTCCAAACCCTTTTTTTGTTCCACTTCAGGCGTTTTCCCTTTTTTTAAAGTTTTTTCCAGCTGGCAATTTAAATGCAATCCCTTAAACAATTTTGTTTTAAAAAAAAGTAAATTTTTTTTTTTTTTTCCCAAAAATAAATAAAATTCTTTATTTTGTCATAAACTTTTTTTTAATTAATAAAATAAAATTTTAAAATTTTTTTTTATTTTTAAAAAAAGTTTTTTAAAAATTTTTTTAAAAAATTTCTTTTAAATAATAAAATTTTTTTAAACCCTTTTAAAAAAAAAATTTTTCTAAAAAAAATTTTTTTAATTAATTTTTTTTGAATTTTTAAAATTTTTTTTTTTAAATATAAATCTTTGTTTTTTTGTAAGGATAATTGTTAAACTAAAAAAAAATTTTAAAATAAATTTCCAAAAATGAATTATCAATAAGATAATGTTTTTACCCAAGTTTTTAAATTTTTTTTTATCCTTAGATTTTAATTTTTTTTAAATTCCAAATTTGAAAATTTTTATTAAATCCAATCTTTAAAATTTTTAAATCAAATTAAAACTATTAAACAATTCCCAAAATTTTTGGACAATTCTATTTTTTAAATTTTTAAAAAAAATTTTTATTAATTTTTTTTAATTAAACTGTGTAAGTAAAACCATTTTAAATATTACTTTCTTTACCATTATTAACAATTTTTATTTAAAAAATCAAATAATTTTCAAAAAAGGGGAAATTTAATTATCCAAAAAAACAAATAATTTTTTTAAAACAAAAAAAAAAAATTTTTTTCTATTTTAAAAAACTATATTTTTTTTATTTTTTAACTTTAAAATTTAATAAAATTTTTTTTCCTTTAAAAATTCTAAAAATTTTAAATTAAAAATAATTTTTAAATTTTTTTTTCTTTTTGGTCTTTAATATTCATCAATTACAAATTATTTTAGCTTAATTTTTTAAAAAAAGGAAACCCTTAATTTTAATATTTTAAAAATTTTTTGGGGGATGAATAGTATCCTTTTTTTCCCTAATTTTTTTTAAAATTATTTTTTTATGGTAATCCCCTTTTTTAATTTTTTAAAAAATTTTTTTTAATGTTAATTTTTTTTTTTTTTTAAAAAATTTTTTTAAAACAATAATTATTATTTATTTTTTATTTTTTTTTTATTTTCCTTGAAAATTATTTGTTTGAAAAAAATTTATTTAATTAAAATTAAATAAAACCGTTAAAATTTTTTTGGGTTTTTTTCCTTTTCCTTTTCCCAAAAACTGATCATAATCTTTTTGAAATTACCCTACTTTTTGATTTTTTTGTTTTTTTTAAAAATACCCCCCTTGGTTTCCTCTGTTTTCTATTTTACTTTTTTTTTTGTATTTATTTACAGAATTTCCCAATTTTTGGAACCCCTTTTTTTTTTTCCAATATTTTATCTTTTTTTTCCCTTTGAATCAGGAATCCCAATCTCAAACTCTTTTCATTTTAAAATTCAAACCCCAAAAATTTTTTGGTTTCGTTTTTTCCCAAACTTTGTAACTTGGAAATTTTGTTCTTCAAACTATACTAAAATTTTAACCCCAGTTTTTGGGGTTTAAAAATTTTCTTGGAAAATTTTTTCCCTTTTTTGTAAATTTTTTTTATCCCTGAACTTTTTTTTTTTTTAAATTCCCCTAATCTTTTTGACGATAATTTTTCTTTTCTTTTATTTTTGAATTTTTATAAATTTTGTACATATATTTTGTAACTTTTTATTTTTTTTATTTTTCTTTTAAGATTTCCAAATTTTCCCATAAAATTTTTTTTTTATTTTATTTTTAAGCGATTTCATTTTAAATAAGTGAAAAAAAAATGGGGAAAAAAAAAAAATTAAAAATTAATTTATATTAAATGGGAAAAAAATTTGATTAAAAAAGTGTAAACCCAAAACTTTAAACAATTTTTAAAATTTTTTTTTCCAAATGGAAAAATTTTAAAGTGGATTTTTTATAGGGAAAAACAAAACATAACAATTTCCCTTTTAAAATTTTAAAAAAAAATTTAAAAAATTGTATGTAAAAAAGCTCAAATATAAAAATCCCTTAAAAAATTCAAAAAAAAAATGGTTGAAAAATTTTAAATCGCTATAACCAAAGTTTAGAACTTTTCCAAAAAAAAAAATAAAAATTTAGATTTTTTTTTTGAAATAAAAAAATTAAAAATGAAATAAAAACCTTATTCAAATCCCCAAAAATGTTTTTATTATTTAAACACCCAAAAAACCAAAAAATTCGGAAATTTAATTTAATTTTTAAAAAGGGAAAAAAGGAAAAATAGGGGTAATAAAAAAAAAGAAAATATTTTGAATAAAAAAAAAAAAAAAGATTTTATAATTACAAAAAGGGAATTTTTAAAAAAAAATTTTGGTAAAAAAAATAAAATAATGGGGGAAAAAGGAAAACAAATAATTAAGAAAGTTGTAAAAAAAATTTTAAGTTTAAGTGTATCACTAAAAAAAATCAAAAAGTTAAAAAACATGGAAAATTTAAAAAAAAGGAATTAAAAAATAAAAATAAATTGGGGGGAAAAATTAACCCAGGAAACCAATTTAAAAACTGAGAAACGTTGTGATAAAAAAAATTTTTTAAAATTAAAAATACTTAAATTAAAAAAATAAAATATAAAAAAAAATGAAGTAAAGTAAAAAATAGGAAAAATTAAAAAAAATTTTAAAAAAACAATAAAATAAACAAAAAAAAAAAAATAAAAATGATACTTTAAAAATTGAAAAAACGATTTTAAAGGCTTAAAAAAGGTTTAGAACCTTTTTGGGGAAAAAGTTAACTAAAAGTTTTTAAAAAAAAAAATTGTTTTTTTAACAGAAAATAAAAAAAAAATGAAATAAAAAAAAAAAAAAATTAAATTGAAATAAACAAAAAAAAAAAACTAAAATGAAATGGCGGTCAAATTTACCCCAAATTTTTTTATTATTTGAGAAAAAATGAATTAAAAAAATAAAATGATTAGACCGATTGAACTTTAAAAAAAAAATTAATTTAAAAATTTAAAAACCCCAAAAAAAATTTTTAACCCCCAAAAAAACCCCCCCCAAAAAAAAAAAAAAAACCCCCCCCCCCCCAAAAAAAAAAAAAAAAAAAACACCCCCCCCCCCCCAAAAAATTTTTTCCCTTTTTCAAATTTAAAAAAAAAAACCCCCCCCCCCCTTTAAAATTTTTCCCCCCCCCCCCCCACCCAAAAACCCCCAAAACCCAACAAAAACCCTTCAAAAAAAAATTTTAAAAAAAAAAAACCCCCCCCCCAAAAAAACCCCCCCCCCCCCTTTTCCCCCCCAAAACCCCCCCCCCCCCCCCCCCCCCCCCCCCCCTTTTTTTTCCCCCCCCCCCCCCCCCCCCCCCCCCCCTTTTTTCCCCCCCCCCCCCCCCCCCCCCCCCCCCCCCCCCCCCCCCCCTTTTTTTCCCCCCCCCCCCCCCCCAAAAAAAAAAAACCCTTTTTTTTTTTCCCCAAAAAAAAAAAAAACCCCCCCCCCCCCCCCCCCCCCCCCCCCCCCCCCAAAACCCCCCCCCCCCCCCCCCCCCCCCCCCCCCCCCCCCCTTTTTTTTTTTTTTTCCCCCCCCCCCCCCCCCCTTCCCAAAAAAAAAAAAACCCCCCCCCCCCCCCCCCCCTTTTCCCCCCCCCCCCCCCCCAAAAACCCCCCCCCCCCCCCCCCCCCCCCCCCCCAACCCCCCCCCCCCCCCAAAACCCCCCCCCAAAAAAAAAAACCATATCAAAAAAAAAAAACCTTTTTGGGAATTTTTTTTCTTAAAATTTTTCAAAAGGAAAAAAATTTAAAAAAAATTCAAAAAGAAAAAGAAAGGAAAAAAGCCCAAAAAACCCGGGGGGTAAAATCCCGGAATTAATAAAAACGAAAAAAAAGGTAATTTAATAATTTTCAAAAAAAAAAAATTTTTTTTAAAAAAAGAAAAAATTTAACCTTTAACCATTAAAGCTTTCTTTTAAAAAAAAATGAAAAAACTTTAATGTTTTTAAAAATTTTTATAAAAAAACTATTTCCCAAAAAAATTTTTCAACAAAAACTATTTATCAACACCGGTGTCATTTTCAAGTTTATCAATATCAACAACTTTAAACAAATATTGGTTTAATGCACCGGTGCCGCTTTATTGATTATTGCAAATAACAGCTGATCAAAGGAATGTGATAATGAATCGTCTGTTTAACTGCGGTATAATAGTTAGAATATAAATAAGAAATTCGGAAGTAATATTACAGGAGGTACATTTTATAGTTAATTATTTTTAATATATTTTAGATTTTGTTCTCATTTTTGTTAACTGGTAAGGTTTTGTCAAGTTAAAGCAACCTGAAAACCTGTTTTTTTTTTTCTTATTTTTTAAATTGTCCGGCATTGGTTAGTTTTTTAGAAGTGGTCAAAAGGTCAAATGGGGTCAGATGTTCCAAAACCATCCTAATATTCACTACTCGAATCGCATCTATAACGTCAGTTCCATCCGCTCTAGCTTGCAACGTTGAAAAGGGTATTCCTCCAGCAAACTGTACACCAAACATTGCAATTAGCATATTCAAGGTGTTTTCCATGCAGAACGCAACCACGTCACCTTTTTGGATTCCAATACTGGCCACATACCTCCCAAAAGATTTACTCTTTTCCAACAACTCTTGACACGTTATAGAATGTCTCTTTGCATTTGCGTCATATTCTACAAACGCTTCTTTGTTTGGATACAACTGCGCCCAATGTGCGACCATCTGCATGTAAGTTTTATACTTGTACTCTCTCGAAGTAGGAGCGTTTTCGTAACTAAGAGGGTTGTCCATTCTGAACAGGTTTCAGGCGTAATTAGCTAGTCTGCACAAACAAATAATAAAATTCTGAAGTTTAGCAGTATAGATCCATAAACTACGAAATACATTATAACCAACAATCTGGCTATCAAATACTGAACTGTTTAGTAAGAATGGATACTTAAAATTCTCTAAAAATGTTGTCCCCACCCCAGCCCTTCTTTAAAAATGAATGCCAAGAAATAGAAAGAATGTACAGAAATAAAAAAAAAATGCTTTAAACTACGACAAACCTAGTTATGTAAAATTCAGCACTGGGACCCCAACCCTCTCCAGGTCTAATCATTTATAAATGGCCGCCAATTTTAATTTGCCACGCCAATATGTGGCAAAAACCGCATGTACTTCTGTACATGCTATCTTAAAAAATCTTGCACGACAGCAAAGTACGTCAAGTCCTCATGCACGCCATAATTTTCAATTTGATTTTATGCCACTAACAAAGCAGTAGTCAACATTTAAAACTTAATTTTCCCATGGGAAATGCCATTTTCCCATAGGAATGCGGTCTTTTGCCATGGGAAAGCGGCTTTGCCATCGTACTGTCGCGCTTTACCAACTTTTCTCTGTTTACTTAAGGGCCGACTTTAATGGATAGAACTGTACGGTCAACGGAGGGACGTGCTTTGAATTTACTTACTTATAATCTTGTTTAATATAAATTTACAATTTTATCCAATATGTTTCTTCAATTAAAGCTTTAGGGTCAGTGGTAAAAAGACAGGATCGGTTTGGTAAGCGGAAACAAACAAATGTATTCTAGACCTAATTAACACTTTTGCATAAAATATACCCAAAAGCTTTATAAGCAAAATTTATAAAACACTGTATTTTTTATACTTTTAGCTGACAATAGATACTTTTAACGTTTCATGGCTTGAAATATATGAGCTGATTAAACAAATTTTTCTCACAAAACAATTAATTACATGTAATCATATATACACATCATACATATTTTTTTCCACAGGGATGTTAATTTTGAATAAAATTGTCTTCATAAATAACACTCGTTGGGGTGACACTAGTATTCGTTTTTATCATCACTTAAGTAAACAAAGTAAAATAATACATTTCAAACAATATAAAGGTATGATAGTTTTAATATCATCATGCCAGATGATATTCGTTTGAGTGACACTCCGGGAAATTTTCGTTTGAATAACATCAGTCCTGGTGATCATTCATTTCAATGATACTTGTGCCGAAAAGCGTTCCTTGAGTTGACAATGCAGAGTTTAATTTCATTATTTATTCGAATGCAAACAGTTCCCCGATGACAGAAGACAGTTTATCAAACCATATTTTTATCGATGTCCGAATATGTTTAAATTAGAAAAATTAATGTGTACTAGCAACAAATCAGAATTTTTGAAGCTTTGTAAGTTTGTAAAGGTTATCCTACGAATTGCTAGAAATTAGAATGTAATCTCTTCTCCATATTTACAGACTATTATTTTCATTAAATATGAACTGTGCATATCATGTGTTTAAAATTGATTATTTATAACTAATATTTATAGGTTATTAGCTTTGTATCGGGAAATATGCGCGAGTTCTTCAGCGGAAATATTGCGCGACTTTAGGAGCGCAATATTCTTCCGCTGAAGAACAGATGCAAATTTCCCGATGCAAAGATAATAACCTTTTTATTACATACGCATCTAAACGTATAAATTTTGTGTAAATATCATAAATATGTTCAATAGCCTGAATAGGATTTACAATACTGAACTAAATAGAAAAAAATAGTGCAACAACACACACTGAATTACGTCACGCACCCGATATGAAATTCAGGCGTCAGTGTATGGAAAAATACTGACGTTTCCGGTACCAGTGTAACTTAACGGGGAATAGAAACGAGTATGTAATAAACTGTATTATTACATACTCGTTTCTATTCCCCGTTAAGTTATACTGGGGTACTTAATATACTTGTTATACTGTTAAATGTTTTAAGATCATATAACACATTATGACGAACAAATGACTTAAAATTCTTGATTTCTTAATTAATGTATTCTACATCTGCTAAGGTAAATCCATCAATAGATCTAAGAAAACATTGAAAAGTTAAGTTAGCATGTTTTTGACCGCTCTATTTTCAAGCGAGAGGAGACCAGGCGCAAGTATGAGACAACACGCGATGCGATGAGCCCTAAAAACCGCAGACGGCACCCAGCACACGGACCACACCCGAATGTATGACAGTAGACTTCAGCTCACCACGGCTCCGCACCAAAACGATGCCACGAAGCAAGTCAAGGGCTACTGCCAAACACTCAGTGCTAGAAAGCTGTCTGATACTGTAGACGTACATTTATTAGCGCTGCAAAAATTTAGCCCAAACGCAATTTTTGGTGAAATATCTAATTAATGCGTGGACGTGAATTAGCGCTCTCGCGAGACCGCTAATTTCTAATCCTAGCGCTGTCCGAGATGAGGCTCTCGGAGATGTACGGAGATTCACGAAAATATTCGGAAATAAACTTAACCTTGGGCAACTTTTATGTAATGTGTTTCTGCTGTTATTATACGTCATACTGATTAGTTATAATTGCTGAAATAAAACGAGATTGTCACACATTTTAATCACTGAATCCCCTTTGTCGTACATGCATTGTGTCTTAATACAAACGTTCACACCTTACCGTAAACGAGCGACTGCAACAACGGACATGCCCGAAGGTGATACAGAAATCGATAACAACTTGATCAAACGAGAAAAAACACAAACTACAAGCTTAAATATTTTATTTTGTATGATCATATATTAAAAATAATAACATGAACAATAAACAGGAATATCATTCGAAACTTAAAATATTAGCAAGTAGTGTAACTAGTGCAAACTCTCAAGAGTAATTATTTGCAAAAGTTCGAAGAAAACATCATCAAATGAAAATGTACATGAAAATGCTTGGACAAATTAATGCGCGGACATGAATTAGCGCACGTGCGTGGCGCTAAAAGCGCTGTTATTAGTACACCGCTAAAAAAAGTAAGCCTACATTATATGTCTGTGCTAAAAATAAGAACGACAATATTGGCATTATTGTCCACGAAAACGGCACGCGTAAAATATTCATGAGACAGCCCAAAGCTTCAGCTAGTAAAACTAAAACACGGACTGACTGGGCCTACCACACAAAACACCAACTGATGCACTCCAAACACTTCACCTTGCAAGAAGCAACGCAACATAGGTATCACCAACATTATAGTGAAGCATTACAGACAACGGAATGCAACCAATGTCTCACCAGTACCATTGTGATGCATTACAGACACTTCATATCGCAAGAAACAACGCAACATAGACATCACCAACACTATAGTTAAGCACTACGGACAACGGAATGCATCCTGGGCCTCACCAGTACCATAGTGATGCATTGCAGACACTTCATATCGCAAAACAATCTAGGCATCGCCAGTGATGCACCACAGACGAAGTGTTTTCACTTAACAAAAAGGCAACACAACCTAGGCTTCACCAATACTGTAGTTATTCACCACAGAAGCTTCACTAACTATTCAACATTATATGTGCGACAATCCTAACATTTAAGGTATAATTACCGATTCATAAAAGTTGCATAGCACAGAAATAACAGTGAGCTTTATCATATATGTAGAAGCTAAGACATAAATGAAAATAACTAAGCTAATGTAATACACAAGTTCATGTAATTTCTTTTCCTATATATTCTTTTTAAAGAGATTGTCTTAAACATTAATTTAATTTCCGATATCCTAAAAAAGCACACAGTTCCAGTTAAAAACATTTCAACGAATGCTGTTATTTATGAACACAATACACCTGAATTCCATAAATCGGGAACGATCGAAAAGTTCATTTCCAGGAAGTATCTACGGTACTTTGAAGTTCCTTCGACTTGGCTTCTATAACAGAACATTCGTTCTTAACTTCTTTGAGTATGATTATAACTGGGATATCCGAGACTTCACAGTGTTGCACTACCAGCTCACTGACAACTTAATAAATGCCATATAAAAATCTGTACCCTGAAAGTATAATACAAAAAGCAGCAAATCTGATACAAATTTCTCCAGAATGTCAATTCATTCACCAAAAACTAAGTTAACCATAAAATTACTGCATTAACAACTATAGGGGTGTGGCGGGAGGGTAAGTTTATCTTTACTGAACGACGTGTAGAAGAACAGTGAGAAATCTGTCAGTCAGTGTATAATAACGGTCTATTCGCCCTTTCAGACGCAATGTGAGAAATCTGCAAGGGTTCAGGAAATATTTGTTATATTAATTTGAATAGCAGTTTCAACTATTTTGTAAAGGAAATTTTGGTTTAATCCCTCATCTACAATATGGTGAAATTAATAACAAATGGAGTGTGCAGAAAAAAAATACTTAGAGTTTTATCCTAAATATTACGAACAGACGAACGAAAAAAAATCGCTAATTTGAATTCCAACGTTAAGATAGTATTATTTTCTATCAAATCAATTATTTAGGTTCTTTTAGGCTAAGTTATATTTTTTACGCTGAATAATATAAAAAAACCCACATTTTCTTTACTCACCCAATTGTTTTCGAGAAAATCCGCCAAAAAATAATTGCAAACGAGCCTTGTAGCAAGTCTAGAGATTATCGGTTGGGCAATACAAATAGACAAGGTAAATGCCAAAAAAAATCGTGTTTGACGCTGAATTGATAATTTCTGTCTTATTTCGTCCCGCCCCGGCTGGAGTATAATATTATGACGATAGATATTTTATATTACAATTTACAATCGATCCTAAAATTTCGCTTGTGGAGAAAAAAATCTTGATTTAAGTGTTCCCGACAAGGAATTAATGCTTTGCATCGGACCAGCAACTGTACATAATTTTAATATGAGACAATCTCCCAAGAATTGATTCTCTGCCTCTGACCAGGTGCAATGATTATTATCATCTGAAGATCTATCTTTCAGGAATAAAGTCTTTTCACTGGACCAGCTACTCTGCCTAACTGTGATCTCTCTGTCCCTGTCTCTGTCTCTTTGTCTCTCTGTATCTCTGGCCGATAGGGCTCAAACACCAGAGTTCCCTCTCTACCTCTACCACTGAGCTATCACGGCACATGATTACACTTTCAGTGAAGTAATTTTGCCTAGTGGTAGAGTGCCTGCCTCCCGTGCGGAAAGTTTAACATTCATATAAAGTAACTATTTTCACGAATTAAAACCGACAACGTGCCGCATATTACCTTCTTTTACAAAGCTTAATTTACAGACATCCAAATTCACGTAATTCTAATTATAACAAATATTGGCCTAATTCGAAGTGTACCCTTCTACCAAAGTATTGCAGTTCGAAACCGAAAGTAGGGATTTATTGTGTGGTGGAGAGCAAATATGCGTCTGTTTTAGGGTAGCTTTTCTAGGTTATTTTTTTTGTCTCCCTTTCATCTTTGGTTATTTTAGTATGGTTGGTCCAATTCATTTTTTTCTTAGTCTGACATTGTACCGCATATTGTACAACATTTTGCACAATACTTTTTACAATGTTGATTTGTGACTGTTTCATTATTTCACTTTGTTTTATCTACATGCATATTTTAAGCCATGGATTATAAATAAATCTGAATATCTGAAGTGTTAGTTTAGTTAGAGATTTTTATTTGAAACAAAGAAGAAATTGAATCTGTGGCCTTAATCCTTCTTCGGGATTTTTGCGGTCCAACCTGCCACCTCCGTTTGAGCTTGGAATACCATTAGTGTTGTGTGTTAAACTCAACCGAAACATTTATTTTCTATCTTTATTTTTCTTACGTTTTTCTTTGCACGCCTGGATCAAATTGAGCTTGGTTAATTTTACTCTGCATTGCAAAACACGTAACTTCGCCTACCCGCCATAACATAACATAACATAACATATTCTTTATTCGACATAAAATTGCAAACATACAATTTATAGTCTAATCAAACAGCACAATTTTTGTAAAGCATTAAACATGCCAGTAGTTTCCAAACACTTAACTGAGAAGTTCAGTAGATTAACACCTATTACATGTACACTTCTATATCATAACTCCCGACAACAAAAGGGTATGACAGAGAACTTGATCATAATTTACTCTTATCAACACAACTAAGAGCAAGGTAAGGACAAGTAACTTTTGATTGTAATATATAACAGCTTGTAGAGGTTATTTCCCTTGCATTGTTTAACTTATTTGTGGATATAACGGGTATTATTGTACCTCGCACTGAGAAAGTGACGCTAAGAAGTATCAACGGCTCATTGTTCGAGATTAATCAATACATAAATAAAATAAGCCATGACCTAACCCTAACGGATCTATACATCGGTATCGATATCACATTATTTCTTGTTTCATCCTCTAAGCTCAATGACGTTATGAAACGAAATGTGTTATTCAAGAACATCCGCAAACAGATTTGCGCTGAAACATTAATCAGGGATTTAGCTACGATATATAAAAGCTAGTTCCTTCATAGATATGTCCAATAGTCAAGGTGTGACGATGTTTTGTACAGATCAGCTCAAGCGGAAAACCCAATTTCCGTTTTTCCTCGAAGGAAAAATCTTGCATAGCGAGGAATTTCTCCGAGTACTGCCTAATTCTGACTCGGAGTACCGACTGTTATAGTTTTATTACTTGACGGAACTCCGAGTCGAAAATATACAGGTAACACTTTAATGATTTCCGGTATTTTATGGCCACTCCGCGCGACTCCGAGTCTGTAATAAACAATAAACCGGTCATTTCGAGCGCCGCGAGATGATTTGACGAAACTTCGAGGCAGTATTTCCTTACTTACGTATTGTTTGTTTAATTAGCTTGTTTTTTGGGGGTTTTTTTAATGTATGAAACTGTTGTGAAATTTTGATATTGAAATAGTTCCTGACCATGCGAATTAGATTAAGAAGTATATTTATTTATAATAAGCTAAATTATTAATCATACGGAATTAAACAAATTTTGAAATCACCGCCTTTAAAGGAAAGTGATTTGTTAAATTTTGATATTTAAATAATTTCTGACTTCTGGCGAATTAAATTTAGGTAAAAGGTCGTGTAATTATTTATAACTCATGCACTTAATTAGAAATAATTTATAACTGAATAAACTTTAAAATAACACCCGCTAAAAGTAAATTGTTTAGTATGATATTGAAATACATGCGAATTAGATTTAGAAGTAAATTTATGTAGAACGAAAAAAATTATTAATCATATATAATTAAATAAATTTCCAAATGAGCGCCGTTAAAGGAAACTGCTTTGTTGTATGATGATAAAGAAATAATTTCTGACTTTGCGAGTTTAATTTAGAAATAAAGTCATAAAAATGCACTAAATTATGAATACTTTATAACTAGATAAACTTTAAAATTACGCCCGCTAGAAAAGTAAATTAAAAGTAAACAAAATTTCAAATAACTGCTGTTAAAGAATAGTGATTTGTTAAATATAATATTGAAATAGTTTCTGACAGTGCAAATTAAATTTAGAAATAAATTGATGTAAAATGGAATAAATTAGAAACTATATGATACTAGATATACCTTAAGATAATGGCCGTGAAAGAAAAAGTGACTTTTCTTAATTAATGAAAATTATAGGAGAAATGATTAATTGTCATCATGAAAGTGGTCTTTCTTTTATTCATTTGGAAGGAATTATAAATAGGATAAAAAATACTACTGCCGTATCCACCCGAAAAGTAATAAAATATCATAAGTAAACAGAAAAAATTGGTTTATCTTAAAGTAAGATAAAAATACTGCAGTATTATTTTATTTACAATTCAGTATTATTTTTATTTACAAATATTGTGTTATTTTGCGTATTACTATATAAAATATAATCACCCTGCTCCGAGTATCTGTAATCTGTCCTCGAAGTTACTCGAAGGCTCATTTAAATTTGTATAGGTAATTACTTATTCGTCTCGGAGTCACTCGAAGGAATTCCGTCAAATGACTCGGAAACAAAAGAAACCAATATACAAATGTAGGTGTGTATTCCGCTAATTGGATTTCATCTCGAGTCACTTCGAGGATTTCCTTCGAGTGACTTCGCATAAATTCTCGGAGTCAGATAGCGAAATTCCTTGACGGAAAATGGATGACTCGAAGAAACTTCGAGTCTGAGCCATGGTACTCGTTTTGGCCATCCTCGTGAGCTGATCTGTAAATATTTTCGGATATGATTTATGTCTATGGACCAAACTTCGGTCTGCCTTTCTGAAAACCAAAAAAAAAAAAAAAAACAGACCAGCTCGTTGGTCTATGTAAGATTAAATCTACTACCTGCGGAATGTACTCAACTATTGTATTAATAACGTTCTTGGATGATGACGTATATTATATACATAGAATACCACTGTATTTATGTAAGGTATTCGTATTTGCAAACACAACATATGTGTATTCATGTATGTATTCATTCGGCTCAGAGGTCGCCACAGAACACAATCCCGGTAGATACACTAACTAGCAAACACTGAAAGCATCTATCGTTTAGTCGAAGTAAAAATGAGTAAAAAATATAATCTAAGTTCGTTCGTTGAAAGCATGATATAAGTGAACTGTCAGGTTATTTAATATCTTAACATTTTTACTTGACATAAGCGATTCAAACTTCTGTATTGTAGGCCATCTACAAAAATATGGTTTGAAAAATTTCCTTCGCAGTTCATAGTATTTCGGACATACTTGTAAAAAGTGATACTCTGTCTGTACCAAATTTAAAGGACAATTTCGACATTTTCTACTTTCTCTGGGGATAGTTTCGTGCCGACCCCTCCCTATTTCTAAATGATGAGCTGACATTCTAAATTTAGTTAAAGCGATTCTATGCTTGTTATTGTTTATTACGTTGAGATATTTTTCTAGTTCAAATGTGTGTTTGTGAATGCTATAAGATGGATGCCTATTGGAACTATTTATGTTTGCGTACCAGCTTTTTTTTATAAATACCTAGTATTCCACGTATAATTATTTGTAAATTAATATCAAGTCTACCTTGATGTAACCAAATATTTGACAAACCTATTTCATTTAACAAAGTTTTTATGTGGAAAGCCCAGTTTTTGCCATTATATGACATGTTATTATCTGCATCTTCTTTAAGCATGTTGTATATTTCTTTTAAGTATGCAGTTATTGCTTAATTTTAGTATGTTAAACCAATATCTGATCATTATTATTTTACGGTGTATGGCCATTGAATATCGTCCATATAATGCATCTAAATTGGTTGATTTTCTCACGCAAAGTATCTTTCTAAGAAATTTACAATGTACTTATTCAATACTTCTACCTTCGTTGTACCCAAAAACTTCAGCACCATAATATAAAATAGATTAAACGCGCATTTGAGTTTGGATTTAATTTTCTCTGTCGCTAAATTGATATTTGTCATACTGGCGGATCAGTCAGTGAATCTTAAAATCAAAACTTTGTTTTAATAGTACTGCAAATCAGCTGAAATTGCTTATATATTTCGAGGGGTAACTGGTCTATGTGTTGCAACAATAACATTTATATATCAAAATGTTCGTCAGAGTCTCTAGTTTCCAGAACTGCTATTCATTTGATTCAATCTGGTTGCAAAGTCAGAGAAATCCAAGATGGCCACCAAGATGGCTGCCAAAATACAAACAGTAAAGGCATATTGATATTCATTACTTTCCCTTTCCATGGTTGAATTCAAAAAGGCATATATCGCCTATTGTGGTAGTGGTAATACCACTTATGCGATATAAGTGTACTTTGTTTCTATTTTTGTTGGGTTTTTTTTGTGTTTTTTTTTCACCTAAAATACGCTAAATTAAGCTCAAAATTAGGGGTTGTAGTTAGCATTTTCATGTGTAGGCTTACAAAGGACACACAAAAATGGTGATTTTAAGCCGAAATTGTAGTTCAAAGTATATTTATTTAAATTGTTATCCAATAAACGAACAACCAGTGTGTTACCATGATGTTTTATGGTTTTACAGTAGGTGGGGAAATTTAAACGCATTTCAGATGCACTTTGCATAGCGTTAGTTTTGGCAGTTATTACGTTATATTTATAAACGAAAAGGTAATAATATCTGATTTGTAAATTTACTCAGTATTCTGATAAACAGTAACATAAAGTATTTAACTTAATGACAAGTCAAAAGTTCAATGTGGTAACCAAATTTTCGCCCAAAATGGCCGCAAGCATGGCAGCGAAAATGGTGACCGAAATAGTAAACAAAATGATGCATTGTTTTCACTCTAAGTTGATAGCTGTGTGTTTTTATATCAATATTTGCTAAAAACCAAACACTTTTGTACATTCAGTCTTTTCTAAAACCATCATTAAAAGCAGATATAGTTCTGAATTACTTAGTAAGCTAATCAATATAATAGCCGGTAGTACACGTTGTATGTTTTACATGTTTACACTAACATAGTCAATATATGCTATTACAATTTACTTTAACACTGTATTCCATGACATGTCACATTATCATGATATAGTCATGTATTTTCAATGTCCTAAACGACAACTCCTATATATATATATATATATATATATATATATATATATATATATATATATAATAAATAAATAAAAAAGAAATAAAAAAGAAATATATTATGTTATATATTTAGACACACTGATGAGCCATTCACGGCGAAACTAGTTTGTGACTTTTATATTAAAATTTAAGAAAAACTAAGCGAGCGTGTGAAGTCATTGTATAATTTTACGATATATATATATATATATATATATATATATATATATATATATATATATATATATATATATACACACACACACACACACACACACACACACACATACACACACAATAAAGTTACAAATGTCAAGCACCAGTTGTAAACAAATATACCAAATATCAGTACTAAATTTATATTAGAACTGTTACATTACATACGCATTTTCATTCATATAATATGTACAGCGTGAGGTGAATGAGGTTTATGATCAATTGAAATAATAACAAAATTGATTCCTAAGGTCACAAGCTTGATGTACATACCTAGCTAAGTTCTTGTTAAAATTAACATTGCCGGAAGTCATTGGCATATTTGGCACTGACCAGTAATATTTCTTTATGTACTCATTTCCTCAAATCATTAAAAGCGAGCATTCTAATACAGAATGAAACTCATCATCTAAGGTATTGCAGTCGTGATATTTTCTTTCAGTGTAAGGAATTGGGATAGGTTTATGCCACCTGACAGCTTCAAATTTTAGTCTATGTGATGAAAGTTTTAGTCTACAAAGTGCATTTATAAACTTACTATAAAAGTATATTCTCAAGTGCGATTACTTAAATTTTTAACAATTGAAATGATTTTAAACAAATGTACACTATATATTTGAACTATGAATCGTATTGCGAAAAGAAGCATGTCAGTACTAAATGAATATTTAGAAGATTGGGCCTCAAAACTCATATATGCTGAATAAAAATTTTACGTGACATATTATCATTAAATTATTTTAAAATGCCAGTGTTTTTTCAGCATGTATTGTTTTGTTGATACGATTTTATAGTGTATAAAATATCATATCTGTTTCCTGGCATAAACACGGTAGTTAATTTCTATTCATCATCCGATGCCAGTATATAAATGTTCTTGCACATCATTTCACCTGATTAAATGTTCCCGGTGCAACAACACACCACTGTGCATAGCTGTTTTTTTTTTTGCAAAGCATATGCATCAGTTTCGCTGCACATTTTACATCTGCAGACAAGGTCATTCAATATATCTGGCGTGGCTTTTGCCTGATTCATCATTTTTGTACAAATGTATTACAATTCAGAAACTGTAGAGAAAAGGGTAATTTTTGTTTACATACCTGAATAATCTGGAAAGTTATCTTCTGGTAACTAAAGAAGTGGCAAAACATAAAGAAAAATCTCTTCTTAAGGCAGTTCTGCACGTTTAGATCGAATTTTTTTTCTACAATGTAGAATTTGATTAAACTCTGATTTATCAAAACTTCAGAATATACCGAGAAAATTCAGCAAATAACGATAGGGTCGTGTGCTTGATTTTTTGCTACTAGTAGACTGATTTGAGAATTTCGTTTTTTCATGTACCTACGTTTAATCAAACAAATATTTGTGTCTACAAGCTTTATCGTAGATAAATAATATTTAATAAAAATTCAGCTAACTTATTATTTGTTCAAATTCAGACAAAATTAGCATGAATATCTAACTTAATCTCCATATGATGAACAGATATGGTGATTTTCAAACACACTATTTATTATCTGTAACTTTTATTACAAGATAGTCACAAAACATATGTGAAGAAATGCAAATAACACTCTACTTTACATATGTCATGACTGTAGCACAACTTTTCATCTCAAATTGAAAACAGTATTTGATAAGCATGTATTCGCTGTAACGACCATATAGCATTAATCCACATGGTAAGATATGTATTCAGTGGACATACTGTAACATACAAACACTTGTATCATCAGCAAATAAATAGGTAAAGTAAGTTTTGTATGATATTTGACATCGGCAGTAAGTATTACTCGGTGTAATTAACATGTGCTACATTTTGTCCTTGTCTGCGATTACAAGACAACTTTGAGAAAAAGCAAATAATTTACATACTTTGTTCGATTGATTTCAGCGTAAATTGTAATATTTTTCCTGTTATTTGTAATGATATTTAACTTTGTAGTGTTTAAACTGTGTACGTATATAAAAAGCCATTATATATAAAAATGCGCTATTAAACTGAATCTTTAACATATTCTAATTTAGTAACGTACGTACCAAAACGCTATACTTGGCAAAAGTATGCACTGTTACATTATTATCCGCAAGAAGTATTCAACTTTCATTTACTTTACAAATGCCTATTTACTAAACTCTACAACAAAACAACCGTTGTGCAAATACATATTTAAATGTCAATTATTAAGTGCCATGACATAACGTATTTATTAGTAAAGTACTAGTAAAGAACACCTTCACAAAGAATGATACAATTGTTGGTACACATGACAAACATATGATTGCTTAGTTGTATATCTGTTCTTTTATATTATTCATTCCTCAAATGTCCTGAACAGACGGTTTGGTAAGCGACTTTATTACACAAATGATTTGACTATTGTTTACTAACATATGATCCTGATGGCTTCATTTCTTGAGAAATAAAGTTTGCTTCATATTAACAATTGCTTATTTTGAGTGACCTATCTAGCATCATTATAAATTGTGGCTATAAAAGTCATTTAAATTTTACTTTCAACAAAACGCCCTTCAGTTTTTCAGAATTTCAATGTTTGCTAACTTGAGATATTTATCTTGAAAGTGATCTATGATAAAAACTAATGGATATAAAATCAAAATAAACCTATCTAATGCTGTAAAAACTAATATTTGAACTATAAAATCAAGTAATTCGTTACCGAGAAATCATGCTGAAATAAAAGGATTGGCATTTTCTATGTATATTAAAGCTATAGATATATGTGCTGAATAAATTCACAAAGTATGCATTAGAAACATTTTTTGCCAACAATAAAGGACGAACTGCATAGTACATTGGTAACATTTGAACTAAAATCGGCGGCCAGATATTCATTAGCGAATTCGGTTATATTTCTATATTCAGACGGTGCATTTTCTCTATTTTTACTACAAAATTAGCGTATTCTGTCAAATAATAACAGTGGTAAATACAAAAGCAATTCAGAAATATAATTGCAGGCAAAAGAAAACAGCAGTACATACGCTACTAGTTATAACGTATGTATCCTAATATTTTCTCCCTTTCTAAAAATATATGCGCAAGTATTCAGCATTACAAGAACGCGTATTTGAAAGGAAAAGACTCCAGACAAGAGAATGCTTGCAACAAACAGGAGGAAGAGGAGGAGGAGGAGGATATTGAACTATTTCAAATGTTTTTGGTATCGTTTTTATCAGTCACGTTAGCATCTTTTTGAAAACAAGAGGACCATGATGGTCCTAAATCGCTCACCTGTCCCCACATGACCCAGTTTTAAACCGAGTATGATGTCGTTTTTTTTCTATTATTTGACATTGTGACCTAGTTTTTGAGCTCATGTGACCCAGTGTTTAATCTGACCTAGATATCATCAAGATAAAAATTCTAACCAATTTTCATGAAGATCCATTGAAAAATATGGCCTCTAGAGAGGTCACAAGATTTTTTTATTATTTGACCTACTGACCTAGTTACTGATGGCACGTGATCCAGTTTCGAATTTGACCTAGATATTAACAAGATGAACATTCTGATCAATTTTCATGAAGATCCTTTCAAAAGTATGGCCTCTAGAGAGGTCACAAGGTTTTCCTATTTTTAGACCTACTGACCTAGTTTTTGACTGCAGTTGACCCAGTTTCGAACTTGACCTAGATATCATCAAGATAAATATTCAGACCAACTTTCATACAGATCCCATAAAAACTATGGCCTCTAGAGAGGTCACAAGGATTTTTATTATTTGACCTACTGACCTAGTTATTAAAAACACGTGACCAAGTTTCAAACTTGACCTAGATATCATCAAGGTGAATATTCTGACTTACTTTCATGAAGATCCATTGAAACGTATGGCCTCTAGTGAGGTCACAAGGTTCTTCTATTTTTAGACCTACTGAACTAGTTTTTGACCGCAGTTGATCAAGTTTCGAACTAGATCTAGATATCATCAGGATAAAAATGCTAACCAATTTTCATACAGATCCCATGAAAAATATGGCCTCTAGAGAGGTCACAAGGTTTTTTGTTATTTGACCTACTGACTTAGTTACTGATGGTATGAGACCCAGTTTCGAATCTAACCTAGATATCATTAAGATAAACATTCTGACCAATTTTCATGAGGATCCATTCACAAGTTTGGCCTCTAAAGAGGTGACTAGGTTTTTGTATTTTTAGACCTACTGACCTAGTTTTTGATCGCAGTTGACCAGTTTCGAACTTGACCTAGATATCATTAAGATGAACATTCTGACCAAGTTTCATGAAGATCCATTGAAAAGTATGGCCTCTAGAGAGGTCACAAGGTTTTTCTATTTTTAGACCTACTGACCTAGTTTTTGATTGCAGTTGACCAAGTTTCGAAACTGACCTAAATCATCAAGATAAACATTCTGACCAACTTTCATAAAGATCCCATGAAAAATGTGACCTTAAGAGTGGTCACAAGCAAAAGTTTATGCACGCACGCACGGACGCACGGACGACGGACGCTGCGCGATCACAAAATACTAAACTATATATTGATTGTCTTTTATGTAGGTTGTAAATTAAAATTTCCGTTAAAGAAAGTGGTTTACCTATTCTTCCAATACAAGCAGTTTCTTAGACAGTTAATGCTTTATGATACTTTTAGAATTGTCTGTAACGTATGTATTAACGCATTTCAAACCCTAGAATAAAGATCGAATACAACACATAAAATTGTAATGGAACTATATGACTAGTGTTTCCTTCGCAGTAAAGCCTGACATCTGCCAGACAGTCAAAACGTATCGTTTTGACTACATGTACTACTTTTCATCTCTGCCTGATAACATATGTATCAATTTGCACTACTTAAATGACTGGATAATGTTTAACAGTAGTGTGCAAGTTGCAACTATGGAATGTCTATACTCTTGTTAAATGGAATGGGTATTTAGATGATATTCAACGAGGCTACACTATGAAACGCCCATTTGTGCCACATTAGTGACATTCAGTGTTCAACAAACTTACCTTAAGTCTTCTTTTAATGTTAGTCACAATATTGGATAATCCTTGCTTTGCCATGGCCTAAATATTATGTGATTTATCATCATATGTACCTTACTGTTAAAAAATGTGTATGTATATATTGCAAGAGTCACCAAGCAAAAGCGTTGAAAATATCGCGAAATGAGGTTCAGTTAAAATGCGTTTAAATTTCCCCACCAATTTTATATACACTACTGCATCATGAAAACCCACTAATTGTCTACAGTATGGCATATACATAAATGTCCATACAGTGTACATTAACTTAAAATGAAAATAACATATGTTTGTGTGTTCTAAACTAACAGGAAATTGCTTATCCGAAATTCTTATTTTTAATCTTGATTTAGCATATTTTAGGTACAAAGATAATAATAAACGACAATATAGTAACAAAGTACACTAATAGTGCATGAATAATATTACTTCTTGCTTATTAAGTGGTTTAAATAGCTTGAAACTGAATTGTGGTGAGGGAAAATAGCGAATATGAATATTCTATAAATATTTGTGTTTTGGTGGCCATCTTGGCGACCATCTTGGATTTCTCAAACTTTGCATCCAGATTGAACCAAAGGAATAGCAGTTCCTGAAATAAGAGACACTGACAAACGTTTTGGTATATAAAACTTTCTGTTGCAACACGTAGACCAGTTCGGTGCTCTAAACTTATCTACTTTCCATATTTTATTCTATAGATTTGCAGCACTATAGAGAGTATATTGGACAGTCCCAATATTGATGAATCGAGCTTCCCTGAACACCATTTTTAAGTGAAATGAATGTATATAAGTATATGTTTATATATATTACATAATTATTCAAAGTTTAGAAGTCGAATGCTGAATTAAAGGATTATTATTTCATTGAAAGATTTACGCTAAAAATTAATTTATAAGATGGAATACTTTGTTAACAACACCGATGCCGGTATAAAAGATAAGTCAATTTGTTTGTTTGTTTTGGGTTTAACGCCGTTTTTCAACAGTATTTCAGTCATGTAACGGCGGGCAGTTAACCTAACCAGTGTTCCTGGGTTTTGTACCAGTACAAACCTGTTCTCCGCAAGTAACTGCCAACTTCCCCACATAAAATTATCAGAGGTGGAGGACTAATGATTTCAGACACAATGTCGTTTATCAAATAGTCACGGAGAACATACGCCCCGCCCGAGGATCGAACTCGCGACCCCGCGATCCGTAGACCAACGCTCTTACCTACTGAGCTAAGCGGGCGGGCTGAAAGATAAGTCAAGCCTGTGCTAATTAGATGACCCTCAATTTTGATTATACATAGACCACAAGCACCGCAGGCGGTATTGCACTTTGAACTTCTTTTGGGCGTTTCAACCAGAGTAATTCATCGCAAAGGCTCCAGTTTGAAATTTAACAATCTTGCAAACATCTTAAGAAAAATATGTTTTTTTACATGGATATTTATTTTTGGTTTTCCACTTTTTTCTTTAATAAGTTTCTTTAGTGTACTACATATACGTTTTCATTCGTCCTTTCTTTATATATTTCTTTTTCTCCGTGCTTATCTGTTCCTTTTATTTCCAAAGGAATGAAATACAATCGTTTTAAATTTTGAGACACTTAACATTTATTTGACTAAGGCGAACACAATCTTGCTGCTCCACTCCGCATTTAGTTATCAGAAAAACATTAGATTTAGAAAACATCAACAAAGTTTTAAAATGATAAGGTTCATGGAGAGGTGATTATCAATTTTTTAACACCGAATTTGAAATGACAAACCAATAATAATTGTTGGTAGGATGTGGGAAGAAGGTTTGTCGTTAAACAGTGGGTAAAAGGATGGAGAGATGTTTGTTTGTAGGGGTGGCGTCGACAGCATTTTATTTTGTATTATACGTCTGCATGTAATTATTTACGAAAAGTTTTATTTCTTCTGTTGAAAAATACAGTTTGACATTTCATGAAAATTGTATGTAAATTCTAAAATATCTTAATTACCATATAGGTACATAATGATTATATGCATTATTAAATCATATCTGGGTTAAAACAAATTTGAAGTTAATCTCGCATTCGCAAGTTTTTTTTTTTTTTTTTTTTTTTTTTTTTGTTCTTTTATTTAAATTGTTTTTGTTTTTTTAATATTATTTTAATGATTTATGAGGAGTTGAAAATATTAAATAATTGGTTGCATAGCAATTGTTTCCTACACATATATACAAGTTCTTAAAATGGCTATATTTCCTTTAATTTTGAACATCTCTACATGATGTACATACTGTCGCCATTGGTTGTATCAATTCATTTACCCATTATCTCGAATATAACTTTGAAGATTTTGATCAGAATTTCGACCGTATAAAAGATATCTTCCCCCGTTGTATACCACAGATTCCCCTAATTGTCGTCCCAAATTCCACAAATACCACGTGATGTCTAGCGTCTCTGTGTCTGTGCTATTATTAGATCAGATACATTTGCAGTCGGCTGAGCAATTTAGGGTATTATGGTCCGTAAGTATTGATTTTGCTCTTATGAATGTTCTACGGTGGTATGTTTAGGACATGCAATCATTTTTTTAGAATTAAATTTTCTTGAGCGATCAACATCTTATCTCGTGCGGACGACATCTTATCTTGAGCGATCAACATCTTATCTCGAGCGATCAACATATTATCTTGAACGATCAACGTCTTATCTTGAGCGATCAACATATTGTCTCGAGCGATCAACATCTTATTAAGATCAACTTCCGCTTCCGTTAAGATGTAAACAAGGCAAAATATAGGATGTAAAAAAAGTAGAAATTGTTAGAGAAATACTGGATTGTCAATGGAATGAAAATATGTAGAAGAAAGGGCTTTTTGACAGTTGTTTATAGGATGTAAGACTTTTAATAGAAAAATTAACAGAATTTGACAATAAATTGATAAAGTTTTTACAATTGTTAAAATCCCGGGTGGGATATAGTTATATTGATGATTGCAAGTGACACATCGCACACCCTTTATAATACAAAATTCGTCACGCATGACTTGATGTAAGGACTAAAAGGCTGATCAATATAACGGTATAAAGCGACATGAATGAACAATCTGGGAAAAGGAAAAAAGATTCCACTACAAGCTGCAGATATCTTGAAAATAGCAGTTTCACGAACACTTTAAATGACACTTTAGAAACAAACAAATCAGTGTGATAATCGGAGTGAAAGCAAATTAAAACAGAAAAAAAGAAAAATATTAAAAAAGCAAAAAAAAACATGTCCTCTCCAGAAAAAAGTATGGAGATAAATCTTGAGAACAAACTAGATAAAATCGACGAAAAACTAAACAAAGTATTGACCAAGGATGACCGCTCTTTTATAAGAGAAATAATTAAAGAAACGGTAGAAGAAATGAAAGATCAATTGCTTGGATCTGTTGTTAAACGCATTGAAATATTAGAAAATGAACTTCATACAAATTGGTTTCTACATCAAAGATATTTTCCCAAGTGTCAGAAAATAAATCGGAACTTCAGTGTTCAACAGAAAAACAGAAGAAAAACTAAAAAAACAAAATAAAAATGCTCAAAAAAAAAAATCAAAATGTTAAAAGAAAACTCAAACAACGAGAAAAATTACACCGAAAAACAATTTAGAGTATTTTGGCATAAAATCTGATAAATGCCGAACTTCCACCAATACCAACTTGTTTCAAAAATGTGCGGGGACATGGGAAAGATTGAGGTCCCGGGGCAAAATTGATATTGCCCGATCGTAAATCAAACCCCAAACCAAATGGGCCCAATCTTGGAAACTTAAAAAGGAAAGGGGAAAACAAACTTAAGAAAAAGAAAAATCTTTAAAAGGAACGGGCTTTTTCCCTTTAACCAAGACCTATTATTAACGCAAAAAAAACCAAAACAATCTAATCCTTTACGCTTAAAGGTACCAAACAGATAAAGGTGCAGGGCGTAAAGGGGAACATATAGCAACATTCAAATCGCGAATCCGCAAAACCCCAAAAAACCCCATCACAGGGCAGATCCAGACCAGAATTTGATCACGGGTTGGGTGTTTTCCCCGGCCAAAACCTAAACCCCAAATTTAACTCCCACCTGTAACAATTTAAAAAGGGTACAATGTTTTTACCTTATGTGAAATTAGAAAAGATTTAGATCGGGTTTTGACTTTTTTTGGCGCCAAATGCTTCTTTATTTCATACGTCTTCAAAATGAACATAGACAGAAATTAAAATATAGTGATTAACCCCCCTTTTTATCTGATAAAATACTATATATAAAGTTTTTTTAGGATAAACTAAAATCAATTTAGATATTATCACATCCAAAAAACAAATAGGCTACGTTTTCAAAAAATTATTGGTGTTAAGATTATTTAATTTTTACTTGTCGTATTAAAGGCAATTGTATAACATTTTTGTAAATGTCATTTCGTTTGCACACAATAGACTACATAACAACACGCTTCAACCCCTTTAAAGAAAGCGTATTTCCTTTCTATTTTTGGGGAAATTTCTTTGTATGTAAAACCATATCGTGTTAAAAAAAACTGTGGGACAAACCCTTTTTGCCCCTTATTTGACAAAATAACAAATTTCGTTTTCTTTTAAACAGATTTAATTTTCTAGATATAACAATTCTATTTTTTTCATAATATAAAATTTAAAAATTGAATTTTAAAATATTAAACATGATTTGGTACTGAAAGGAATTTACGCTCTAGGGTCGATTTTGGAAAAAAAATTTATAAATTTAAACCTTTTTGTGTACTACTTGAGCTTAGCTGTTTTCCCCCCCGATAATAAACATGCAAAACGTAGATTCATTTTCTGTTTTAAGGTAAGAGAAATAAACACGTTTCTAAAGTTTTCTTGCAGATTGGTACATTTTTGCCAAGAAATTAATTATGAAAAGTTTCATAATAATTACACACTGTTTGTAAATCGCTGACCGACTGATGAACACAATATTTGTTTTTTGTTTTAGATGTTTTTAATTTATTTTGGGAAAAACGATTATTGAGTTTACTTTAAATGTGGTTCAATGTTGCATTTTTTGTACTTTTTTTATATAAAAAAATATTTATTTTATATAAATTCATAAAAAAGGGACAGGTTATATTCAAACTTCGTGTGTAACAAAATTTGATACATTTATATACTAAAAAAAGTATAAAAGAGATGCAAAAGTAAATGATTAAATTAAATGAATCTATATAAATGCTAAATTTTCCCCCACCTTCTTTTATTAGTTTTTGATAGAAGGTAGAAAAGACGGGCGGTTGAAAAAGTGTCAGCGCATGTATCATGTTGTCTTAACCTGTTATTCTTTTGTGTTGAGTTTTTGCTCTTCTACACCAATATAAGGGAATATTTTGTCAACCTATTGAACAAGACAATATGTTATTTGTATGATAAAGCTTAGAAAGCATCTACATATTTAATTATGTTTATATGAAATTATTAACCGGTATATTTTCTACCTTTTCGTATTCAGGAAGCATTTTCTTTGTTATGTTACCATTGTGTTTTTCATGTTTTGAATTTTATGATTACCGTGGTTTTTTCTATATCTTATTTCAAGACATAATATATGGTTAGTATTACAATTTATACATATAACGTGAACGGAATCTCAAACAAAAATAAACGAAATAAGGTTTTTTTCAATGGATTAAGTCGAAGAAAGCAGATATTTGTTTATTGCAAGAAGTACATTATCATGAATCCTTTAAAGATATATGGAAAACAGATTGAGGAAAGGGTGATATTATATGTAGTGGAAATAGCTCCAGTCAAACAGGGGTGGCAATATTATTTAAAGAAGGTTTAAATGTAGATGTCATAAAAACTTTTGAAATAGAAATCGGCCGATTACTTGCTGTTCAAGTAAAAATTCAAAACAGAGATGTTTCAAAAACTCGAAACCTTTATAAAAGGCAAGTCAGACTAAAGTTTAATAATTGGTGGAGACATTAATTTACCCATAAACCCAGACATTGATAAAAGTGGTGGGAATAGTAATACACATTTGAAGTGCCGTAAACTTTTTCAATCTATTATAGAAATATTTGATATCGTAGATTCGTATAGAATTCTAATTCCACACAAAAGAGAGTTTACTTGGCGTTCAGCTGTAAAACCGGATATTGCCTGTAGATTGGACTATATATTTATTTCAAATGATATATTGAACTTAATGAAAAAGTCAGACATCAAAACAAGTTTTAGATGGGACCACTGTATCGTATTTATTGAAATAGATTTCGACCCAGTAGAGAGGGGACCGGGTGTTTTTAAATTAAATAACAGCATCCTGTTAGATGCTGAGTATAAAGAAAAGATTTCGAACTCAATAAAAGAAATACGAGCCATAAATAAAGACTCAAAACCCGCAAACTCGCTGGGAAATTATAAAAAGTACAATTAGAAATGAAACAATTAAATACTCAATATATAAAAGGAAAAAGGAGAAGGAATTAGAAAATAATCTTTTAAAAGAGATAAAAAGATTAGAAAGTAAATTAAATAAAAACTTAATGACGAAACATCCAGAAAACTGAATCTAAAGAAAACAGAGCTGGAAGAGTATTATGATGACAAAATTAACGGCATCATAACAAGAGTTAAAAGTAATAAAATAGATAACTCGGAAAGAAATATCAAGTTATCTTAAAAATTTAGAAACAAAAAGGGCAGAAAGTAAAATTATAAAACACCTTAATATAAATGGCACGAGTTTAACAAACCAAAATGAAATTTTGAAAGAACAAAAAAAGTATTACGAAAGTCTCTATAAGGAAAAAGACAAAACAGAATCAGTGTATAACTTTTACGATGAAACTAAAATACCAAAATTAGTAGAAAATGAAAGCCAGTTATGTGAAGGGGAAATTACTGAGGAAGAATGTAAGATAGCAATAAAAGATATGAAAAATGGTAAAAGCCCAGGGTCTGACTGAATAAATATAGAATTTAATAAGATATTTTGGAAAGAAATAAAAATGGACATGATAAATTCCTTTAATTATTCTCTTGAAATAGGTTTCATTAGCCGGCTTCAGGCACAGAGTTTAATAACTTTGTTACCAAAACCAAATAAAGATTTATCTTTCGTTCCAAATTGGAGACCAATAAGTTTATTAAATGTAGACTACAAAATCATAACCAAAGTAATCGCAAATAGAATAAAAAAGATTTTAGATAAATTGATTGACAATAGCCAGACTGGCTTTATTAAAGGTAGGTATATAGGAGAAAATATAAGACTCTTGTATGATGTTATTGAAAACTCTGAATATAACGATTCTCCTGGCTTTCTTTTCTTTGCAGACTTCGAAAAAGCTTTTGACAACCTTAACTACAACTTTATACAGAAAACATAAGACCTATTTAATTTTGGCCCAACTCTTAAGAATTGGGTTAAATTGTTTTATAATAAGCCATCAAGCTGTGTTTTGTATAACGGATTTTTATCAGATATGTTTTACATTAGACGAGGAGTTCGTCAAGGATGCCCTTTATCCCTTTATATTTTGATTTAGCGATAGAATTACTATCAATAGCAATTCGAGAAAATCAGAATATCAAAGGTATTAAAATGCTTGATATCCTCATTTCATGGAGCAAAATAAATTTCAACAAAAGTCCACAAAACATAACAATGCAAATAATTTGAAATAATTCGCTTATTAAAAATAATAAATCAATAATAAACTTCCCTTTATGGATAAAGAAAAACATAATTTATATTAAATATATCTACGGCGCGGAAACTAAACAGTTCAAAACATTTGATATACTAAGAAACGAATATTATATACCTAACTCAGAAATTTTAAACTATCATAGATTAATTGCACCAATTCCAAAAGAATGGAAAATGAAATTAGGAACAATTGATATAAACGATACAACAGATGAAATAAACTTATATAGATTATTAGAAACAACAAAATCCTGTTACTTGAATAAAAACCTAACTAAAATTTAAAAAAAAAAACTATCAGAGGAAAAAACAAAATCTCAAATTAAATGGGAATTATTCTTGCCGGAAAATCAGTTCTGTTGGAAAGATATATTCAAAAATTCTATTACTTGTTGCAAAGATAACAGTTTACAAAACTTCCATTTTAATTTTCTTCATAGAAAAACTTCAAAAAATAAATTTTTATTTAAATGCAATTTTACAGAATCGAGCCTGTGTGACTTTTGTAATATGGAAGTTGAAAGTATGAAACACTTGTTCTGTAACTGTACAAAGATTCAGAAAGTTTGGAACCAAATTTTCAAATGGTTGAACGATTGTGATATTCAGGTACAACAGAATAAGTTCCTGACATTCTTTCACTCAAAAACAAGGTCATCTCATATATTCTCATGCTCTCAAAATACTTTATATACAAATGTAAAATAAAGAAATTAGTACCAGAAATAACTAATTTTAAACAAAAGCTGATTAATAGATTAAAACTAGAAAAATATACAGCGTTCCGTAAAGATCGTCTTGATAATTTCAATAACGACTGGAAATGTTTCCTCCCTTTACTTTAAACAACAAAATCTACATACCACGGTAGTCTTCTTACTTTTCTTTTTTTTTGTTCTTTTTTTTCTTCTCTCACCTGTACATGTTAAAAATAGTACAAGATATTTCTATATTATTGAAATGTAATGTAAACATAAATCTCGAGGAGCGATCAACATATCATCTCGAGCGATCAACATATTATCTTGAGCGATCAACATTTTATCTCGAGCGATCAACATATTATCTTGAGCGATCAACATATTATCTTGAGCAATCAACATCTTATCTTATATCGAGCGATCAACATATTATCTTGAGCGATCAACATATTATCCCGAGCGATCAACATCTTATCCCGAACGATCAACATATTATTTTGAGCGATCAACATTTTATCTCGAGCGATCAGCATATTATCTCGAGCGATCAACATCTTATTTCGTGCGCACGACATCTTATCTCGAGCAATCAACATCTTATCTCGTGCGCACGACATCTTATCTTGAGCGACATCTTATCTCGTGCGCACGACATCTAACCAAATTTTATATGCAGACTTACTACTTATTAACCAAACGTACCATGATATTTATGGTTCATTTATTAACAGCAATTATATTTACCCTTTGTAAAAATATATGGAATAAAAATGTTTTAAAAGTATCTAAGATTAAAAAGACAGATTACCTATTACCGGCGTTTCAGAAAATGAAGACAACAATAGAATACAAATGAAATTTATAAAATATGATACATAAAATAAGGTAAAAATCAAACGGCTATCGATAACATTACAATAGATTAAATTTAAACAAGAGGGCCAAGATGGCCCTAGGTCGTTCACCTGAGAAACACACCATAACACAACATATTCAACAGTGTAAACATGTTTGACCTAGTGATTTGAAAAAAATATTTTGACCAATTATCATTAAAATTGGAGCAAAAATCTTGAGTATAAGTAAGTATTTTCTTTGATTTGACCTAGTGACATAGCGTTTATCAAATAACCCATATTCAAACTTGATCTAGATTTCATCAAGCTTATCATTCTGACCATATTTCATGAAAATACAACCTCAATAGCATTCACAATGTTTTTCTTTGATTTGACCTAGTGACCAAGTTTTTTTGAACCCAGACTATCAATTTTCGAACTTGACCTTAATTTCATCAAGTCAACAATTCTGAACAGGTTTTATGAAAATCCAATGTAAAATGCAGCCACTATTGCATACACAATGTTTTTCCTTGATCTGACCTAGTGACCTAGTTTTTAAAAACAGATAATCCATATTCGAACTTGACCTAGATTTTATCAAGGCTATTATTCTGACCACATTTCATGATCAGTTGAAAAGAAATTAGCCTCTATCGCATACACAAGATTTTCCTTTGATTTAACCTAGTGACCTACTTTTTGACTCAGATAATCCATATTCAAACTTTACCTAGATTTCATGAAGGCAATCATTCTCACCACATTTCATGAAGATCAAATCAAAAATACTGCCTCTATTTCATACAGAAGGATTTTCTTTGATTTGACCTCATGACCTTTTTTTGATCCAAGATGACCTATAATCAAGCTTATCGTAGATTTTGTCAAGGTAATAATTCTGACTTAATTTCCAAATTTCATGAAGATCAATTGAGAAATACAGCCTCTATCGCATACACAAGGTTTTCTTTGATTTGACCTAGCGACATTCTTTTTAATTCAAGATAACCTATATTCAAATTTTACCTAGATTTTGTCAAGGCAATCATTCTGACTTAATTTCAGGCAGATCAATTGAAAACTATAGCCTCTATCGCATACACAAATTTTTTCTTTGATCTGACTTTGTGACAGGAAAGGCCGTACCGGCGACAGTAACCATCAGAACAAATCAACACCCTTTACAATATTTACAAATTTATTTACAAAAGATGATTATTAACAATGAATAGATGATATGAAAAGAAGAAAAAAAAAGTGATTATAAGAAAGAAAAAAAAAGAAAGTTCAGCATCTCTAGATACAAAAGTTCTTATAGTTCCATTCTAATCTGACGTGACACAGTTCTTTAATTCAATTGTGAACTTTAAGTAGCACAAACAATATATGACAACATATCTTCTAATCCAGTCCCTTTAAACCGTGAATACGTTGATTCCGTATTGGCTCCCTATGGTGGTAGGTGATTGCATCCCTGAGCTGACTTCAGAGGATAACAAAAATCATCGTCTTTGCGGTTTACGGCACAACCATGGGACGAAAGCTCTGCGCTGGGAATATCACATCCAGGCGAGTGAAGACAAGTGAACCTCGGGCATTGTACTTCCGGGTTATGACATCACCAGGTAAAATCGTCTGGCGGAAGAAGCTAAAATATATAACATATGATAAGCACCATAGCAAAACAAATAAGTCAGGGCATATAACTGCTCCTTTGGGTACACCATACCTCCGTAGGCTCCCATAAATAATACGTGCTACTTATACAAAATATATGTGCTTCTAAGTTCATACGTCACGTGATTAAAATACGTCACTAATTACTTCCATTATTACAAAATTACTTACTTAAAAGACTAAAGTCAAAGTATGAAAAAGATATGAAAAGTTTATGAGGAAACATTATAGTAATGAAAATGATAAACTGCAGCCATTATTTACAACTACAAATTAACAAAATTCAATGTAAATCAAACGTTATATGATAGTTGGCATCTATATAATATCTAATGCCATACACTAAAACGGACATTGTATGTGTATGCAATAGACTGGCACCCAATTACAAATTACAATAATATATTACATACATGGTACTAGACTTGCCATATAGATTTAAACATAACAATACAATGCAGTAATGGCGTTCCATAATTAACAAAATGTTTGACATAAGTTTTTGAAACAGTGCTTTACAATTATCACGATACAAATTTCAGTATAAATCTAACATCTTATATAAACGAAACGTTTAGACTCCTCTTTCTAAATAATTTACAAAAGTCTGAAAAATTTAATAAATTATCCTGACATACCGAAACTAGCCAAAATCACATGCCGAAAAGTAAATGTTACAGAATTCTGTAGAATGAACAAAAATTTACCAAATAAAAATCGTAATGCAAAAATCATGCAAAAATCATACAAAAATCTAACAAATAAATTTCTTACCTCGATCGAGCATAAATTTCTAGCAAGAAAATAATTCAGACATAGATTCGTCTATAATGTCGGAAGGTGGTGTGCGCAAGGCATATCTAGTCCAGTCTATTTAAAGGGTAATGTCCCGCCAAATACTAAATTTCATGGGATTCAAGGCTAAGCCGTGAGCTATGACTATTGTCATTTTCACGGGATTCACGATATAGCCGGGAAATCTGACTACTTTGGCGCGAATTTAAATTGACAATTTGAGGCCCATTATAGTGGTTTTGGGGATAAAAACACGAATTACTGAAGTTTATAAAATATCAACTTTCTTATTACTGAACAGAATTTAATGAAACTTATATGAAAATTTAAGTTATGAAATACAGAAAAACATGAGAGGTATTTTATGCGTGAAATCTGACATTTACCTCAATAACTCAAAAATTTACAAAAAGATGATGCAATACCTGCATTTACACTACAGATAAAATCAGGCCCGTATGTCAGTTTGTGACAAACCTAGTGACCTTATTTTTGATCCCAGATAATCCATATTCAAGCCTAACCTAGATTTTATCAATATAATTATTTTGACCAAATTTCATAATGATCAGTTAAAAAATTCAGCATTTTATCGCATACACACGGTTTTTCTTTGATTTGACCTAGTAACCTACTTTTTGTTCCAAGATAATCAATTTTCAAATTCGGTTAAGATTTCATTACGATTATCATTTTGACTTAATTTCAGGAAGATCAATTGAAAAATACAGCCTCTATCGCATATACAAGCTTTTCCTTTGACTTAACCTTGTGACCTAGTTTTTTTTTATCCCAGATGACTCATATTCATACTTGACAGAGATTTCATCCAGGCAATAATTCTGACCAAAATTCATAAACATTAATTGAAAAATACAGCCTCTATGACATACACAAGGTTTTTCTTGAATTTGACCTAGTGACCTAGTTTCGACCCCAGATGACTCATTTTCAAACTCGGCCTAGATTTCATCAAGGTAATTATTCTGATTAAAATTCATGAAGATTACTTGAAAAATGCAGCCTCTATCGCATACACAATGTTTTCCTTTGATTTGACCTAGTGACCTAATTTTTGACCTCAGATAATCCATTTTCAAACTCGGCCTAGATTTTATCAAGGTAATCATTCTGACCAAAATTCATGAAGATTAACTGAACAAGAGGCCCAAGATGGCCCTAGGTCGCTCACCTGAGAAACATATCATAACAGTGTAAACATGTTTGCCAGATGACACATATTTGAACTTGGCCTAGATTTCATCAAGGCAATCATTCTGACTAAATTTTACGAATATCCAGTGAAAAATGCATCCCCTATTGTATACACAAGGTTTTTCTTTAATTTGACCGGGTGACCTAGTTTTTGAACCTAGATGACCTATATTCAAACTCAACCTTGATTTCATCCAAACAAATACTGATCAAATGTCATGAAGATCCGGTGTAAAATGCAGCCCCTATTGCATACACAAGGTTTTTCTTTGATTTGATCTACTGACCTAGTTTTTGACCCAAGATGACCCACATTTGATCTTGGCCTAGATTTTATCAAGGAATCATTCTGACCAAAATTCATGAAAATCAACTGAAAAATACAGCATCTATGGCACACACAGAAATTTCTTTGATTTGACCTAGTGAGCTTTTGATCCCAGATGACCAATATTAGAAATCCTCCTGGATTTCATTAAGGTAAACATTCTGACTAAATTCTATAAATACCCAGTGTAATATGCAGCCCCTATTGCCTACACAAGGTTTTACTTTAATTTGACTGGGTGACCTTGTTTTTGACCCCAGACAAACATTCTCATCAACTTTCATAAAGATTCGATGTAAAATGCAGTTCCTATTGCATACACAAGTTTTTTCTTTGATATGACCTATTGACCTAGTTTTTGAGCCCAGATGACCGGTATTCAAACTTGACCTAAATTTCATCAAGGTAATCATTCTGACGAAAATTCATGAAGATCAGTTGAACAATACACAAGGTTTTTTTCTTTGATCTGACCTAGTGACCTAGTTTTTGACCGCAGATAACCTATTTTTCAACTTGACCTAGATTTTGTTAAGGCAATCATTCTGACTAAATTCCATGAAGATCAGTTGAAAAATCCAGCCTCTATCGCATACACAAGCTAAATGTTGACAGACGACAGACAGACAGACAACAGACAGAGGCCGGATATCAAGCGATTACAAAAACTCACGTGAGCATTGCTCAGGTGAGCTAAAATAACCTAAGTGATTTCGAACCCGTCGTAACGTGCGTGAAAGTCAGACATGTTACCTCTGCATTGCTAAGGTGAGCTAAAAATACTGCCTTTATCGCATACACAAGGTTTTTCTTTGATTTGACCCAGTGACCTAGTTTTTAATCCCAGATAACCCATGTTCAAACTCGGCCTAGATTTTATCAAGGTAATCATTCTGACTAAATTTCATGAAGATCAATTGAAAAATACAGCCTCTATCGCATACACAAGCTAAATGTTGACAGACGACAAACGACAGACGCCGGACATCGAGCGATCAGAAAAACTCAGCTGAGCATTGCTCAGGTGAGCTAAAAATGATCTAAATGATTTCAAACCCGTCGTAACGTGCGTGAAAGTCAGACATATTACCTTTATGCCACAGTGTCATCGGTTAACAACATGTGTTACTTTAGTAACAAGCAAGGAGGTTTCGTGAAACATGCCCCTGAAGTCCATTACCGTGACATATGCAAAATCATATTATCTAACATGAAATTGCTACTTTTGCCTAATTATTTTTATTCTACATGCTTAGTTTAAACATATTTATTCCCAAGAGTACATTACAGATTTGTACAATTACAGCAACATATTAACATGGTATTAAACAAGGATAAGAATGAAAGACAATGACTTATAGAATTCCATTCCTTAAGCGGACAATACGGTTTGTATGTAAATATAGGAGAGCGTAATTATACTCGAAGTGGGAATTCATGTTTATATCATATATAATAAAATAATAGTGACAATTAAAAACAATAGCTATAGAGAATATAGTATAGCGCTTAATCATAAAGAGTAAGGTAATTAGAAAGTGGAAGAACAGAGAAAGGTAGAGTGCATGCTTGAATAAAGCCACCAAGCAGCATAATTAAAGAAATAGCATTCTCATTAATGCACAAATTATATTTTATGTGTTCCCTTTTGTTTTAGATGCATCCTTTTAATCTATTTTCATTAGTGATTAGCAACTTAGCCTTAGGAGTCTTAATAGTCTTACTATGTAAATAGTAGTAAATGTGAGAGATTATCCATACTTCATAGTTATCAAGAACAATATTTTGTTTCTACTATTTGTCAGGTAATCATTAAAACAGAACCATAATGCTTAATTCAGTCACACACACCTATAAATATATATATCCACCAAAAGCCTTTTACTCATTCACCCACTCATACAACAAATCGTCGTTCACTATGATAACTATCATCGTATTCCTATATTTTAAAATTTGCTTAAAAGACTTTTTTATCCAAGTGTTGTATTTGTATAGCATCTATGATATACATGATTAGTCTCTTATAACTCATTAATGAGTGGCATAAATATCCGTCGGTCGGTCGGCCTCTCTATTTATATTGGTGCATTACTTAGACAACAAGACGGTTATTATTTTAAGATATTTCGAAAAGCAATCTTTATTAGGTTTAATTTTCGAGGCATACACATTTTACACTTATTATGATAAATGACATAGGTATGCGCAGGTATTTTAGTATAAGAGAACTTCAGCGCACATACTAGTGCGTGCTCACCTACTTGTATGAAAAATAAAACAGCATTTTCGCACATATTAAAAATAGCTATTACGCGCACGCGTAATAGTATAAAAACATCATGCGCACATATAACTTAGTACGTGGGCACGTACTAGTAAATCAATAGAGAGTTTGAGATTTCAACCTTCGCCTTCCCCTTCAACGTCTCTCATATACATGTATATTTTGGGTAAAATGTCACCGATATTCGTGTATTTTATTTATATCAGACGTTGCTACTAAAGTTTTCTTTGTAATATCAAGAAAGCTTAAGACTTCTCTTCATTACTATGTGAAATAAAAACCTTTGTTTAAGGATTTCTGCTTATGAAGTTATTTGATTATCCATATGTATAATTTTACTAAATTTGATGCGAAACACTTTCACTATGATAAGTATAAGAATAATGAAGTTTTGTATGGCTAATAATTTTAACTAAACTAGTAAATGTGAGAGATTATCCATACTTTATAGTTACCAAGAACAATATTTTGTTTCTACTATTTGTCAGGTAATCATTAAAACAGAACCATAATGCTTAATTCAGTCACACACACCTATAAATATATATATCCACCAAAAGTCTTTCACTCATTCGCCCACTCATACAACAAATCGTCGTTCACTATGATAACTATCATCGTATTCCTATATTTTAAAATTTATTTTAAAGACATTTTTATCCAAGTGTTGTATTTGTAAAGCATCTATGATATACATGATTAGTCTCTTATAACTCATTAATGAGTGGCATAAATAACCGTCGGTCGGTCGGCCTGTCTATTTAGATTGGTGCATTACTTAGACAACAAGACGGTTATTATTTTAAAATATTTCGAAAGCAATCTTTATTAGGTTTAATTTTCTAGGCATACACATTTCACACTGATTATGATAAATGACATAGGTATGCGCAGGTATTTTAGTATAAGAGAACTTCAGCGCACATACTAGTGCGTGCTCACCTACTTGTATGAAAAATAAAACAGCATTTTCGCACATATTAGAAATAGCTATTACGCGCACGCGTAATAGTATAAAAACATCATGCGCACATATAACTTATTACGTGGGCACGTATTAGTAAATCAATAGAGAGTAGGAGATTTCAATTTTCGCCTTCCCCTTCAACGTCTCTCGTATATATTTTGGGTAAAATGTCACCGATATGCGTGTATTTTATTTATATCAGACGTTGCTACTAAAGTTTTCCTTGTAATATCAAGTTAACTTAAGACTTCTCTTCATTACTACGTGAAATAGAAACCTTTGTTTAAGGATATCTGCTTATGGAGTTATTCGATTATCCATATGTATAATTTTACTAAATTTGATGCGAAACACATTTAATAAGTATAAGAATAATGAAGTTTTGTATGGCTAATAATTTTAACTAAACACATTGAATTGAACCTGGAAGTATGTAGTTATCAACTGATTTTGAGAAGCATTGAGATTTTGTTCAAACTGTAACTTGTACGGCATATTTGTGTCCCCTGGCGGTATTGATTATACTAGATGGGCCTTTTTTGTCGTATGAAGTGACGTTTTGAACGTCCGAAGATGTGATATCACGAAAGTCAAAACTTCAGTCTTTTTTCATCTACTCTGTCCCAGTACTCGGCAACAAAGACTGAAATTTGAATAGAAACATATGGCAGGACATTCATTGTACTTGAAAAATAATTACGCGCGAATATCATTTTGTGGAACATTCTATTTTCAGTTCCAGATAAAAACAACCCGTTTCAGTCTGACACTTCATACGATAGTTGCGTTTTAATTATAAGCATAAAATGGTACTAGTAAGACGGAAAATTCTTCTGAAGTATCTGACAATTTCAGATCTAAGATACATGCATGTACCCAGAGCCTGGAATAGGGACATTGTGTGTCAATCTCCCCTTTGATTCTTACATTTTACAAAGAAAATCGGTCTTGAAACCCGATGTGACCCCACCCAACTACCCCCACCCCTGAAATAGGTGACCCCCCCTCTTTAACATATGTGTCCCCCTAACCGAAATTCCTAGATCTGCACATGCTTTACTTATTTATTCCCCACATGTTATTTTGTGCGACTATTTCGTCCTCCACCGTACATTTCTTGCTTATTTCGCTACACACATGATTACATGGCACGATTATATTGTGCTGTCTGAGAGTTTGGAATTATACAGAATCATGATGATACATGATGCCAAAACGTATGATCATACGTTTTGTTTCAATGCTGTTGTTACATGTATTTATAACTTGTGTATATTGACTCAACACTTGTTATCAACATACCTTTTAAAATGTTAAACTTTCATCAGATGCATTGTTTATGAGTGTCTACAAGTAAAACGCGTCTTTTAATGGATTCGATGTACAAAGTACCAGTTCAAAGTAAAAAAAATGACTTTAAGAAAAGCTATGAAATACTAGTCAACAGCATGACGGATGGATCTGTCCTTTATATTCTATGGTCATGCCTTTTGTGTTTGCTTTATCGCACATATTTAACTTAATTTCAAAGTACTTCGACAAATACATTTTAAATAGTCGGTGTCTCATGTTTTTGTTTGAAAAATGTTTACTGCTTCATCTTTCAAGAACACCATCAACAATAAAATACGTTGATATGATTATCATTTTTATTTCCTCTAGTGTATGATTTACAATCGTGCATTGTATACTGACATCATTTATGTAAAATCTAAATGTTTGGAGTAACACCAACGAGTTTTTACATTGTTCACATTGTTTCGCTTTTTTATCGTAATCGCATCAATATCCATGCGATAATCATTTTAATTGAAATGTTTTTATTTAATTTTCATTTTTAAAACCTCTTGTAAAAGCCGTGCCCTTTTGGACAATTGATATCAAAATGCACGAAAAAAAAATAATAAATAAACGATCATAATTACGGATAAATTGAATAGGGCGGATTAACTGAAGTAAGGTTTATTCTAAAATTTGAAATCTCAAGGAATTTTAGACGAACTTCAACTTCATACGATAACTTTACAAGAGACGTTCAAGGGGAAGGCGAAGGTTGAAATCTCAAACTCATTAATATCTCATTATGTGTGCAAGTATTTATTAATACATGCGCAGATGCTTTTTAAACTATAGTACGTGCGCACGTATTAATATGTGCGCTGATGTTTATATGCCAATTACTGGTATGTTAATATGTGCGTACGTATTAGTATAAAACATCTTTTTCTGTTGTAGGTGCCTACACTCATTATACTATTGTACGTACAGTAATGCATGTGTTTTATAAATTCACAATAATTGAACTCGACTTGCAGAACAAAAGGTATTTTATACTCCACACACTAAATAATGCAAGACTTTGAAAAAATGAAACGTCAGTTGCTTGAAATGATACAATTAGCAAACAATGTTAGTTCAGATGGTAATATTCAGTCAAATCCTAGTACTGATAATAGTGATCTGGCTGTGTCAAAGTCACATGTAACTGTGAATTCCTCGCTACCCGAATATTCTACTACAGAGTTAGCACAAGTAATTGGTACTGACAAGGTTACAGTCGCACAAAGTGTAATTGCAACATCTGAATCAGATGGCACGGTGGGTGCTAATCCTGTCCATAGCTTTTGTAAGTTTTAACTGTGAATTCCTCGCTACCCGAATATTCTACTACAGAGTTAGCACAAGTAATTGGTATTGACAAGGTTACAGTCGCACAAAGTGTAATTGCAACATCTGAATCAGATGGCACGGTGGGTGCTAATCCTGTCCATAGTTTTTGTAAGTTTTAACGTAAATGATTCGTTACCGTCCCAGGCACAAATCTCTTCCTGTCTCCCAAAGGCCCCATCAGTATATGCTCAGACCACCAATGAACAACCCTTGATTCAGTTCGATCAGGTCTGCTTAAGTGCTGAGAACAACCTGTCCTTCGGTAATGCCAAACTTCCTGTCTGTGACTAATAAGGTAACTTACGCCAAAATTATTTCCGAAATCGGCACACGCTCAAATCCTATTCCTGCACGTGTATCCGGTAGAACATCCGGTTGCATGTATTGTACTTTGAATATTATATTAACTGTATATAAACGCATGTACTCTTCCTGTGTGGAGGTAATAAAGTTTTCAAACTATTCTATCTACCCTTTGCGCTGAATTACATAACACTACTCCTACCCCAGATAAAAAATATGCGTAATTCAATGGATTTTCTGATTCTCGTGATCAATACAAACTCATCTTTAACCTATTTAAGTAGAATTTAATCAAAAGAGGCCTTTACAACTATTAATGATTTCATTCAACGTTACAACTAAAATTATTTATCACGCAAGTTAATAATTATAATACATGAAAGCTCATGTATCGATTTACGTTACATTGTTAATATTTACAAAAATAAATTTAAAAAAAACCGACAGAATATAGTGAAAATACTTTATTAGAATTATCTCAGTCTTTTACGTTTAACAAGACTTAGTACCAGTATATAATTCCATCACATGCAGCTAATAGAACTGACGCAAATATAGGCCTACAATATAAATATATGCCATAAATATCTTATTAGTTAATATAGGTGAATTCTTAATGAAGCAGATTCGAACAACAGTCTTCAGAAAATAATCCTTGGGTAAACAGAACCTGGCCAACCTCGGCACAGTACGAAAAAAGCAAAACGTAGGTGAAAATGAGAAATATTCATTTTAACATAACTCGGAAAAAGTGCTAATATAACTTTTTTAAAATTCAGAAAGCCTTTATGTAATTATAACATCAAGTTCGAGTTAACATTATTTTATCTAACTTTATTACAAATTTTAAGTTTTTGGAAATGTTTCGATTGTTTGGAGAGTAGTCAGACACCCCGAGTTCGAATAAAGTGAATCCTCCAGAATAACTGCTGGAAAACAGCTACGGAGGCTGTTGCTTTGAAAAAGTTAATTTATTTAGCAACTTGGCTAGATAGAACACCATCCTTTGCAAAGAGGTTTTAGCTCTCCGGAGATGTTTGTACAAATGTTATCCTTGTATTTATAGACACATAACAGAAACATATTCATACACAATAATTTTTCCTAATATTAGAAACATAAAAAATACGAGCAAAGAAAACATTCCATGACATAAAAAAGAAAGATTTGTTTTGTTGTTTTTGGTTTAGCTCTGATTTTCTACGTTACTGCGGACAGTTAACCTAAAGTAGTAACCAGTGTTCCTGGATTCTGTATTCTCAACAAATAACTTCTATCTTCACCACATAAATCAGAGGTTGAGGACGAATGATTTCTGATACGTGCCTTCTATCGAATCGGCATGCCCTAGATCCATAGATCTGCGCTTCTGCTGAGCTAAGCGGATGGGGTAAAAGAAAGAAAGAAAGCAGCGGTTGTGACTGACACTCGCCCTAACTCAACGAAACCTCTCTTATATCATGAATACTGAACTTGTAGAAGTTATGATTTATTTCAAATAGCGTCTGTGGTATAAAATTTCAAAATAATGAACAATTTACTCTGACCCGTAAAACCAAATTCAGCCATCAAGTTATGCGAACGTATGCGTGGAGCGGGTAATTAACCCATAAGCCCATGACAACTTATCTTATGGTCAGATATTACTAGGGTGGTGAAGTAAGAAACGAAATAGTAAAAATGTAAGACCTTGGGATGTGCGTGCGTGCGTTTGTGCGTACTTAGGGAGGGTTAGGGATAATATTAAGAAAAACAAGAAACAAACAACCTTTACTCCCTTGGAGGGGCGGTTGAGTCTAGCGTCATACGTCTGAAATCACAACCTTTAGAATATTTGACTCTGTTGTATCATATTGATCAATGATATTGTACAATAATGATACTTTCTGTTTGTGTTTCAAGTGTGAAAACTCCGAACAATATAAACAATTGCGTATGCAATTATTCTTCATGTTAGCAGTGTTTTACAACGGAAAACATTATTAGTACTTTGAATAAATTGAAAAAAAAGCTTTATCATATAGAAAGTATTTTTAAAACGACTTTCAAAAATAACATGATTAGTAGTTTATGCAGTTGTCGTATTGGCGTACATTCTGCATTCACACCGTTTCTCAATGAAGTCGCCAATTTTACAGTTATAAGGACCTCTTTTGAAAGAAAAGCTCTCTTTCTCACGTTCCTTGATTCGTTTCACGCCAGTAGTGAACAACTGATGAGTGAGAATGTAAAATACTAAGATTTGAAAAGAGATATATCAGAAAAAACAGCCAAACTAAGCTATGTTGTTATTTGGGGGTAGGGGTAGTGTAACGTAATTTTACGCGAAAATGAATTCGGTGACCCCATAATATTTTTCCTTCAGTCGACATAAAATAAAATTTTCATGATCATGCTATTTTTTGTCAAAGTCTTTCGTTTGGGTTTTACATGTGACAAGATTAACGCGAACTTTTTATTTTAAACTAAACGTCATATTTGTCGCTCTGACGTCACTTTAACGTAAATATCGACTTCAACGTTAAAATGATCTCCACAAATTATACACCATTTCAAAGACATTTTTAAATGAAAATATGATGAGAAACAAGCAAATTGATACTTGTTTACTAAACAGAACGATTTAAGAAAACAGTCTGACGGACGTGAAATAATGGTTCATCAAAAATGGACGTCAATAGTCGTGTTCGAAGGTTTGTAGAGAAAAAAGTTATAGAAATATCAAAAAAGTAAAATACGCATTCTATGAGGAATATGCCGAATTTTATATTAAACAAAATTTTGAAACGGAAGCAAACAACTTCAAATTAGGTGCATTCCACCTTAAATACAGGTCAAGTTTAACTTTGAGGTCAGTAGGTCATAAGTCAACATCACAATGACCTGAAACAGTTAAACGGTTTCCGGATGATAACTTGAGAACAATTAGGCCTAGGCTAATGAAAATTTATAGGGAGGTTGGTCATGACCATCAGATGACTCCTAATGATTTTGAGATCGATAGGGTACAGATTAGGGTCACAGTGACCCGGAACAGTTAAACGGTTTTTGGACGATAACTACAGAACACTTGGAACTAGGATCACGAAACTTGATAGGGAGATTTGTCATGACCAGTGGATGACCCCTATTGATTTTGAGTTCAAAAGATCAAAGGTCAGAGTGACCCTGAACATTTTAACCGTTTTCGGGCTATAACTTGAGAACGCCTGGGCCGGGGATCATGGAACTTCATAGGGAGGTTGATTATGACCAGCTTATGATTTTGAGGTCAGGAGGTTAAAGTTCAAGCAAGTTCGGCTTTGATATTGGCTTAGTTCTGTGACAAGGCAGTATGGTGGGGGTAAAATTCGTCACTCCTGTGACAACTCGAGTTAAGGTAAGTTTCCTGTCCATGGTTAGCATTATGGTGGAGTCAGTACGTCACAGAGTTAGCATGCCACATAGTCTATCGTTGGTGGTTAGTATGTCACATTTAACATGTCACATAGTCTATCGTAGTGGCTTGGCATGTCACATGGTCTATTGTAGGGTTAGCCTGTAGCATAATTTATCGTAGGGCTATCATATCATATAGTCTACAATATGGTAAGTATGTCACATGGTTTATCCTATGATAAGCGTTTTATGTTGTCTGTCGTAGCGATAGCATGTCACATAGCCTATTGGAGGTTTAGCTTGTCACATAGTCTATTGAATCCTTGGGAACTTCTATCTACCGGTATTTGTTTCGTGCAATGTACAAAGTAAATACTTCGATTTGTCTAGCGAAAATGATCTCAATAAAAAAAGAAGACTGCGGTTTCTGGCCTCTGGGCCACTATGAAAGTATTAGCATACTTGAATAAAAAGTGTGTACCAGATTTTGACTGTTTATTTTTTTTTTAATTTATAGCCTATAATTATTCTACTGTCATTAGCATAGCTGAACTAGTTTTGTGTACACTTGCGTATGTATGAAAATAAATATCCCGAAAGTACGGCACACTTTATTTTAAGTACACATCAATTGAAATAGCACAACATTAAAACCGGCAACAAAAGATATTTAGTTATTAATAAGTTAGTACAGATACACAAATCAAAGTCAGAACTTCATTTAATATTACCAGAAATAACATAATAACAATATTATAAACACAAATCAGGTCCGGGTCCAGAAATATTTTATGTGGGTGTGTGTTGGGTATTTGAGGGAACAACCCCTCTAGGGGGATAACCCCTGAAAAACATTGAAATATAGGTATAAAATAGTAGCCAGTGATGCATTTTGTGTCTAAATTTTGAGGTTAGGGATACAAGAGGGGATACCTCCCTCCTATTATGGGGTTCTCTCCCCTGGAAAATTAAAAAAAGAATATGTAAGCTACGAAATAATGGCCTCTGTTGCATTTTTAGTTCTAGATTTTCAGAATTATTACTTTGCCAAAATAATTGGGTGCAATCCCGATGTGTATATGTCACTTCTTAGCCCACTGCGTTCTAGCCACCAAACGCTTAACCTGTCATATTAAGTGGGGTTTCCTAAACGTCCGGTAATTAATTTATTTATCAGTTAAGATATTGTATTAGCTACTATTTCAAAGTTAATTATTTGCTAAACTGAACGTACATCTGATCAATACGCTGCTACTCCTGAAGTGTTTTTTTTTTTTTTTTTTTTTTTTTTTTTTTTTTTTTTTTTTGTCGTTGTAATGTTACTGACCAAAAGAAGTTTCAAAGATAATGTAAAAGGTTGCTTTAGGAATTAGATACATACACTGAAAGTAATGAAAAATGATAGAAATTTCCTTTTAGAATGCTAATGGCATGTTCTTAACACGATACCAAAAATAAGACCTTCTGCAAACTACTATTTTATTCAACTATGCATTTTCATAGAAGATATTTTTTTAAAAATTGCGTCTTGTGTCTAAGAATATTTATTAAAGTAGTTATTTGTATAAATATAGATTGTTAGTTAAAACATCAACGGGACAAGTCAGGTAATTTATTTCTACATTTAAATCTTTTCACCAGTACTGAGTTTGTAACACGACCGCTTTTAGATCTAAAATAACATTAAAACATATTCTGAATCACTTTTAGGCTAATATTTGTTTGCATGAAAATGTTGTTGTCTTAGCCTAATCAAATCAATCCATAACACTAGAGCTTGTTTTATTCATAAAAACTACCTGACGCCTAGAAAAACCTTAGTCAGTTGTTGCAAAATAGCCTAGAATCTAATAAAATCTGCAACATCATTGGGAAGCATAGACTGCACCAAAGAAAAGTAATAACAGACTAGGTTTGTTTGAGTCTGTTTATCAGAAATAACGGAAAGTGCAACACCCCTTACGCCAACTAGAATCCTGTAACCGGAGAGCTAGACACTTCTAAAGCTGCATCGCTGATTATATTGCAAAAAATGTAAGCGAAAAATCACTTGAACCATTAGCACAGCAGACACATGTACAGTCAGCACATAATTGCTAATTTGTAGTAATGAATATCTGTCATTTTAATATAACTTGTACACGTTTGCCAACGGTGTTCCAAAGCAACTGTATCATCATTTTATACATAAAGCGAGACGTCGTCACTATTTTCGTCAGTGCTACCATGATGTACACAATGATTATGTCACTTGTCATATCTTAACAGTTTTTTTAGTTATTAACGGCGTGCAACAAGTGTCCAGTACAAACCTGTTCTCCGCAAGTCTAACTGTCAGCTTCCCCATATATATGAATCAGAGAGGGAAAACAAATGATTTCAGGCACAAAGTCTTAAACCAAATCGGTATAGAGAACATAGTTCGGATAATAACTCGCCAGAGTACCGAACTCACAACCCAACGATTCGTAGATCTGCGCTCTCCTTTTTAATCAAAAAGACGAGCTGCTGTAAAACGATATTCAGCATTTTCATGTTGTCCTTGAACATTAATTTCAAATTCTTATTGGACAATTCTTCCCAAGGAAAAAATTTCCTACAGGAAATCTTTCCTATAGGAAAGCATTCCCATGGGAAACATTTCCCTAGGGAACAATTTCCTTAAAGGAACGTATTCCCATGGGAAACTTTTCCCTAGGGAAGAATTTCCTATGGGATTACCAAAGGAATTCTTTCCCATGGAAAAACTATATAATTTTTTTAATCGGCATTTTTCCATGGAAAACGTAATATTTGAATAGCAAAATATCTACTAAAAAAATTAGAGTAGAATAGTGAAAGTTGTTGGTTGGTATATGGTAGGTATAGGGTATCATTCAGTGCCATTTCCAAGTTCAAAGACTTTGTAGAAGTTTTTACCAAATAGTGTCCGTTGCAAATTAAAATTGGCGGCCATTCATATAAAAAAGATGCAAAACTGCACTTTTTAAGCTTTAAACATGAGCAGTGATGTTAGAAATCAACTAACTGATACTCTAAAGGCATAACCCCCTTATCTGTATTCATTTTTTGACACAAAAATAATTCCCGAAAACTCTCCTTTAATAATAATAAAAAAAAAAAAATAAATAAAAACAATTCCGACCTACATACCCTAATGTTTTTGAGCATGTTACCGGAAACAAAGAATTTCTTTTTTAGGCCTAATACAAACTAAGTATCATAAGGCACTGCTTATGCCCCTGAAGACGGGTATATTAAAATCATACTGAAAACATAAAACTGTTTTAAAACACATTTAAACCTATGTCTGAATAAAGTAGTAAAGATATATATATAACCAACTGTCTTATGGTCAGTAATATTTAAATATTACAAAAATTAATTAAGTTTAAATTTTACCTTAAATATCAGATTCTTGGAAGTCAACTTGTTCTCAATCAAACATTATCACACTATAGCTATAACAATTAATGAATTGTGTGTAACACCTAAAAGGTAATTTACATCCTGTTCCTTCATAGTTCCACAGCAATGTGTTATCGCTTAGAACTGGTAGTATGTTATCAGAAATTATTAGACTCAGTTGTTAATACACACAAACATGTTTTTCATTTATCGTTAGGTACATTGTACATGTATAGATTTATTATGGGAAGGGCTGTAATGCTCATGTTTTAATAACTCATAGCCCAACCCTTTTGTAATTTGTTGTGTGTTAAAAATGTATGTAATATTTTGTGTAACATTGAAACAGAGAGCAATAAAATATGATTATACTTAACTATAGATTTATTAGATACTTGTAATTTCACAGTTCAATTTTTTATGCATACTTAATTGTACTTATATAAAACCTTGATGCAAAAAATGATTGAAATTTTAAAATGTCACAGTACTGTATTTCGTAGTTTAATTCGTCTTTTTTTAACACACTGAGATATTATAAATATTCTAGATACCTTTCATTAAATTGATTCCATTTGGATGACACACTGATTAAACTGTTAAAGCACCTCAAATAATGCATTTACAATCAAACCTGTAAGTAAATACAAAATAGGTAAAAACCAATGTCAAGTTTCAATTCAGAACACAAAAATATGCATGTGGTCTACATTTGAAGCCTGTAGCTTCAGAAATGTGGAAGTAGGTCACAAGGTCAATCTCAAGATCAAAACTCTGCATTCGTCCAAATTTGAAGGCTGTAGCCTGAGAAATGTGAAAGTAGGTCATTAGGTCAAATCAAGGTCAAATTTCATTTCGCAACACAAAATTATGCATGTGGTCCAAATTTGGAGTCTGTACCTTCAAAAATGTGAAAGTAATTCACAAGGTCAATGTCAAGGTCAAAGTTTGTTTAGGTACACAAACCTATGCATGTGGTCCAAATTCGAAGGCTGTAGCTACAGAAATGTGAAAGTAGGTCACTAGGTCAAGATTAAGGTCAACTCATGTCAAGGTTCATCTTTCCACTCAAAACTATACATGTGGTCCAAATTTGAATGTTGTATGTTACGGACAAGAAGATTCTAAACGTTTTTCCCTATTTAAGTCTATATGAACCATGTGACCCCCGGGGCAGGGCCATATTTGACCCTACGGGGATAATTTGAACAAACTTGGTAGAGAACGACTAGATGATGCTACATAACAAATATCAAAGCCCTAGTCTTTGTGGTATGGACAAGAAGATTTTCGAAGTTTTTCCCTATATAAGTCTATGTAAACCATGTGACCCCCAGGGCAGGGCCATATTTGACCCTAGAGGAATAATTTGATTAATCGTAGTAGAGGCCCATTAGATGATGTAATATACGAAATATTAAAGCCCTAGGCCATGTGGATTTGGTTCTTCAAAGCCAAATTTTGAAGGCTATAGCTTGAGAAATATGAAAGTAGGTCACCAGGTCAAAATCAAGGTCAAATTTCATTTCGGAACACAAAACTATGTATGTGATCCAAATTTGAAGCCTGTACCTTCAAAAATGTGAAATTAGGTCACTAGGTTAATGTCAAGATCAAGTTTTTTCGGTACACAAAACTATGCATGTGGTCCAAATTTGAAGGCTGTAGCTTGAGAAATGTGAAAGTAGGTCACTAGGTCAAAATCAAGGTCAAATGTCATTTCGGAACACAAAACTTTACATGAGGTCCAAATTTAAAGTCTGTACCTTCATAAATGTGAAATTAGGTTACTAGATCAATGTCAAGGTCAAAGTTTTTTCCGGTGCATAAAACTATGCATGTGGTCCAAATTTGAAGGCTGTAGCTACAGAAATGTGAAAGAAGGTCACTAGGTCAATTTCAAGGTCAACTCATGTTAAGGTTCACCTTGCCACTCAAAACTATACATGTGGTCCAAATTTGAATGTTGTAGGTTATTGACAAGAAGATTTTAAAAGCTTTTCCCTATAAGTCGATATGAACCATGTGACCCCCGGGGCGGTACCATATTTGACCCTATGGGGATAATTTGAACAAACTTGGTAGAGAACCACTAGACGATGCTACATTACAGATATCAAAGCCCTAGGCTTTGTGATATGGACAAGAAGATTTTCAAAGTTTTTCCCTATATAAATCTATGTAAATTATAAAAATAAACAAAGAGCCATAACTCACTCAAAAATTGTTGAATCAGTCTGATTTTCAGGGGGACACATCTAGGGTACCAATACATCATTCTAACAAAGTTTGGTCAAAATCCCACCAGTAGTTTCTGTGGTGATGCGATAATGAGAAATTGTTAACGGACGGACGGACGGAATGACGGACGGACGGACTACGGACGCAGAGTGATTTGAATAGCCCTCCATCTGATGATGGTTTGCTAAAAATACAGGTCAAGTTCGACTTTGGGCTCAGTAGGTCAAAGGTTAAGGTCACAGTGACGCTGAACAGTTAAACGGTTTCCGGATGATAACTTGAGGATGGTTAGGCCTAGGATCATATGTTTTGGTACACAGGTGTAACATAAAAAAGTAGATGGCAAGTTCGACTTTGAAGTCAGTAGGTCAAAGGTCAAGGTCACAGTGATTCAGAACAGTTAAACGGTTTCCGGATAATAACTTGAGAATGTTTGGGCCTAGGATCATAAATTTTACAGGTGTAACATCATAAAATACAGGTCAGGTTCGACTCTTACGTCAGTAGGTCAAAGGTCAAGGTCACAGTGACTCAGAACAGTTAAACGGTTTCTGGATGATAAATTGAGAACGCTTAGGTCTAGGATCATAAAGTTTTGCACACATGTGCAACATGATAAAATACGAGGCAAGTTCGACTTTGAGGTTAATAGGTCAAAGGTCAAGGTCACAATAACACGAAACAGTCAAACAGTTTCCGGATGATAACTTGAGAACGCTTGGGCCTAGGATCATGAAAATTGATAGGGAGGTTTGTTGTGACCGACAGATGACCTGAATGATATTGAGGTCAGTAGGTCACAGGACAAGGTTACATTGACCTAGAACATTTAAACGGTTTATGGACAACAACTTCAGAATGCTTGGGACTAGGATCACAAAACTTAATAGGGAGATTGGTCATGACCAGCAGATGACTCGTAATGATTTTGAGTTCCAAAGGTCAAAGGTTGGAGTGACCTGGAACATTTACACCTTTTCCGGACAATAACTTGAGAACGCTAGGGCCGAATATCATGAAACTTCATAGGGAGGTTGATTATGCCCAGCAGATGATCTCTATTGATTTTGAGGTCAGTAGGTCAAAGGTCAGGCACGTCCGACTTTGACTTTGGCTTTGTTTTGTGACAAGGCCATATTGTAGGGTTGTAATTGGTCACCCCTGCGACAATTCTAGTTTTCGTCTGTCTCTGCCCCCTATTTCTAGAGTTATGGCCCCTGAAATAGTCAAAAATGCACATTATCATCTTGTGGCGCACCAAGCTCAAAAAGTATTTGATATAGATAAATGAAAACTTGCAGGAGTCTTTATTCTGATATGACCTTGTGCACATCCTATTTTCCAGCTTGCACCACATCCCACTCCCAATTTCCAGAGTTATGGCCCCTGAAGTAGTGAAAATGCACATTTTCATCTTGTGATGATGCACCTACCTCAAAAAGAATTTCATATAAACCTTGAAACCTTGCATGAGTCTTTAACATGATATGAACTTGGGCACCTCCTATTTTTCGTGGCTCAACCACCTATTTCCAAAGTTATGGCCCCTAAAATAGTGACAAAATGCACATTTTCACCTTGTGACTCACCTAGAGTCTTTATCATAATGTAAACTTGCACATCTCCTATTTTACACATGACATCAACATCCAGTTAAAAGCAACATTGCAAGATATATCATGTATATATTTACCTAACGCAAAGATTTAAGTCACTTGATAAATGAATATTCACTGAAAGGCAGGGTCTGTATTAAAAATTGCAAAGGGTAGGCAACCTGTCAGAATTGTCATCTGTCCAGTGTCCCCTAATTGCCCGCCATGAAGTTGCAGTGGGAAAATGCTGTCCATGCAGTGCATTATTCACCATTGAATTTCATTTTAAGATATCATTAAAGTACCATTTATATTTATTAATTTACCTTTGATTTTCATTACCGGTAGATATCAATGAAGTACCATTTTTTTATTGATGTACCATTGAAATACCATTTATTTTCCATTAGAATCCGTCCATTGAATTACCATTAAATATCATTGAAACTTCTTTTTTTAAAGAGAGCTCATTTGCATATTTCGGCCCATTTCAATGGTAATTTAATGGTTTTTCGATGGTGTTTCAATGGTGTTTCGATGATTTTTCGATGGTGTTTCAATGGTGTTTCGATGGTTTTTCAATGATTGCACTGTAACATATATGCGAATCAAAATTGTATTTCCAAAAGAATAAATGGTAATTCAATGATGTTTCAATGCCATTGCATTTCGCTAAGGGAGAGCACCACAATGCAGAGCAATATGCACACAAAACAAAGTCATATAAGATATGACCCCTAAACGTGACCCTCACCTTAAAGCGAGCCATCCGAATCATGCGCTCTGCACACCGTCTCGATGTGATGACATTTGTGCCAAGTTTCTGTACAATCCTTCATGCAGGTCAAGGGTTACAGAGCGGACACGAAACAAAGTCATATGACCTTTGACCCCTAAATGTAACCGTGACCTTAAAGTGAGCCATCCGAAACATGCGCTCTGCACGTCGTCTTGATGTGATGAATATTTGTGCCAAGTTTCTTTACAATCCTTCATGCAGGTCAAGAGTAACAGAGCGGACACGAAACAAAGTCATATGACCTTTGACCCCTAAGTTTGACCTTGACTTTGAAGGGAGCCATCTGAAACATGCACTCTGCACATCGGCTCAATGTGGTGAACATTTGTGCCAAGTGTCTTTGAAATCCTTCAAGGGTTCAAGAGTTACAGAGCGGACACGAAATTGTTAACGGACGGACATCGGCGTTTTAACATAATACATCCCTTTGGGCGTATAACTTGGTGAGGTAAAGTTATGATTCTCTGACACTGCACTTCGTCTCAATGGCCTCTATGATTAATATGACAAAGTAGCAACTAAATGCTTGCCCTTCGGGGAGCATAAAAATGCGTATTCTAACAATACTTGCAATATTTTCTATATAAACTTAAACAAGAGTGCCAGAATGTCCCAATATATGCCGTCACAGCAAATTTCTTTACACTAGCACCAGTATTGCAAATGGAATTTTAATTTTGTGGTCGTTTACAATGTTTTTTGTTTGGTCTTGGTTTTTCCCTACTGTCAATTATAAAAAAGTTACAATGTAAGTTATTAATAGTAACAACTCTTTAAAACAATAACTAAAAAACAAAAAATTGTAAGTGCACACAAACATCTTACCAGGTAGAGATAGGTCATAATACACCCCAGAATTGGATGTAACATGCATGTTGTACTACAGAAAAGTGGTCTTGACTTTTCCCTACGACTAGTAATGAAAAAGTTACAATATAAGTTATTTATAGTGACAACAAAGGGAAGTAATTCTAAAGAAGGGACTTGTACATGACACTCCGTCTCATGATGGTGTACAATTGTGCCAAGTTACATCAAAACTCCTCTATGCATGAAGAAGAAATGCTCCGGACAAAGTTATTCTTGCATCTCACATTTGGCCTCCAAGTGTGACCTTGACATTAGACCTAGGGCTTTGGTTCTTGCACATGACACTCCGTCTTGTGGTGGTGAACATTTGTGCCAAGTTATATCAAAATCCCTCCATGCACATGAAGAAGAAATGCTCCGGACAAAGTTTTCATTCTTGTATCCTCTGACCTCTAAGTGTGACCTTGACTTTAGAACTAGGGACCTGATTCTTGCGCATGACACTCCGTCTCGTGGTGTTGAACATTTGTGCCAAGTTATATCAAAATCCCTCCATGCATGAAGAAGAAATGCTCCGGACAAAGTTTCCATTCTTGTATCCTTTGACCTCTAAGTGTGATGTTGACCTTAGACCTAGGGACCCGGTTCTTGCGCATGACTCTCCGCCTCATGATGGCGAACAATTGTGCAAAGCTACTTCAAAATCCTTCCATGCATGCAGAAGATATGCTCCGGACAAAGTCATTCTTGAATTTGACCTTTGGCCTCTGTGACCTTGACCTTAGACCTAGGGACCTGGTTCTTGCGCATGACACTCTGTCTCATGATGGTGAACAATCGTGCCAAGTTTCTCAAAGTCCCTCCATGCATGAAGAAGATATGCTCCGGACAAAGTCTGTGGACGCCGGCCGCCGGCCAGGGGCGTTCCCATAATACGTCCCGTTTTTCTAACGGGCGTATAAAAAGGAAAACAAGCCAAGTTAACAAGAATATTCTATGATTTAAGCTTGTGACCTACTTTTTTATTCAAGATGACCCAGACTTGAACATCAAGATAATATTCTGAGTAATTTTCAACTTGATTGTACTTTTGATAAGTTTTTTGAAGTGTGTTCACAAAGATTTTCTATGATGCAAGATTGTGACCTATTTTTTGACCCCAGATGACCCAGATTCGAACTTGACCTAGAAATTATCAAGATATATTTTCTGAGCAATTTTCAGTTTGATTTAACACTTTAAATGTGACCTCTAGAGTGTTCACAATGTTTATCTGTAATTTGACCCAATGACCTACATTTTGAACCCACATGATCCACTTTCGAACATGGTCGAGATTTTATCAAGACGAATATTCTGTCCAAGCTTCATAAGGCTAAATGTGAACAGACTGACACATTGACGACGGACAAAAAGGAGATCACAATAATGCCTTTGAGTACTTCGTGCTCAGGTGAGCTTAAAATGTGCTGATCTATTTATTGTGCAATACTAATTGAATGCCTAAAAAACCAACAAACTGCCAGGAAATGACTGGTTAACATTACAAAACACAAAACAAAAGTGTTCCAAATATGTGTTTACTGTAAAAACACACAGACACTGACCCATGTGTGCTAACAAAATAGCTTCCCAAACTCTGTCCATCATAAAAAAGGACTTTAATACATCTGGTCAATATAAAAACATAGATAATGTACAGAAGAAAATGTCCCAGAAGTTCGAAGATAATTATCAACCATACAATGTATGTGTCTTTTCCTCTCATCATCTGTGAGTATGGTGATCCATCTCGAGCTCTTTCATCTAATGATTCGCCTTCCTGAAGACAAACAATTATTACCATGTTATAATCAAAAGAAGAATAAATGTAACAACCTCTAAATGTCTTTTAACTTTCTGCCTACAAATAAAGACATAAATGAAACTTCTGTATGACTAAAAGGGCCAAACTAGAAAATTTTGCCCCTATCAGGGGCAGTAACTCCAGAATCCATAATGGAATCTAGCCGGTTTTCAAAAGGAACTGAGATCTTATTTTGACTTAAGTTGTATGTAAGTGTGGTTAAAATCAAATATAAAATGTCACTTCTATCATGTTCACAAGGTAAAAATTAACACATTTTGGCTCTTTTAGGGGTCAATCAGGGGCCGTAATTCCGGAACCTATGATTGGAGCTGACAGATGTATCACGGAATCCAAGATTTATTGTTGTTGAAGATATTTTGCACGTTTGTATCAAATCGAGCCGTAAATGAAGTCTCTTTATGGCTGCAAAAGCCAAAATAGCAAATTTTGGCCCTTTAAGGGGCCATAACTCTAGAAACCATGATGGGATCTTGCCAGTTTTCGAAAGGAACTGAGATATTATGTCAGTACAAGTTGTGTGCAAGTTTGATAAAAGTTGATTGCAAAATGTGGTCTCTATCGTGTTCACAAGCAAAAGATAGCAAACATCTGCCCTTTAAGGGGCCATAACTCTAAAATCCATGAAGAAATCTGGCCAGTTTTCAAAAGGAACTGAGATCATACGCAAATACAAGTTGTGTGTAAGTTTAAATAAAGTTGTTGGAAAATGTTGTCTCTATTGTGTACACAAGCCAAAAATAGCAAATTGTGGCCCTTTATGGGGACATAACTCTGGAACCCATGATAGTATCTGGCCAGTTTTCAAAAGGAACCGAGATATTATGCCAATACAAAGCTTGTGTGCAAGTTTGATTAAAGTTGACTGCAAAATGTGATCTCTATCGTGTTCACAAACCAAAAATAACAAATTTTGGCCGTTTAAGGGGCCATAACTCTGGAACCCATGATGGGATCATCTGGCCAGATTTCCAAAGGTACCGAGATATCATGCCCATACAAGCTGTGTGCAAGTTTAATTAAAATCAAATACAAAATGTGGTCTCTATCATGTTCACAAGGAAATAGTGAACGGACGGACGGAGGACGGAAGAAGGGCGATCACAAAAGCTCACCCTGTCACTATGTGACAGGTGAAATAAAAATGCACACTGTTTTTCCTTTACCTGTTTGTCTGTTTCTTTTAGGCACTGCTGATGTTGATTAAGCTTTTTTTCTATTGACCTGTACTACAGTGCTTTGACAGTTAACACCACTTCTTCCTGAAATACACAAAACGAAGCAAAAAAAGTATTTATAATTTTTTTTAATTCAATTGGAAAGGAAACTTCATGCTCTCAATCCCTTATTCTTCATGTTAATATATACAAAACATATAGAGGCAGTATGTGACAGATAAAAGAACTTGCTTTAGATTACAAACTACCAAGACTTAAACTCATGACCTTCTGAATGCAATATGCATGTGCTTACAACTGCATAAGTGCAACTCCACCTATTTAGAATCACTAGTATTCAGAGTATGATTATTTTTAAATTGGCACTATACTATTAAATGCTGGAAACAACTACAATACCCTTGAAAAGTTAATTGTGTTATTTTTCAGAACCCAATAAAGCCAAAATGTGTTCACAGTAATGGTCTGGTCAGTCAAATTATTTTCATGATATAGATTAGATCTGTCTGTCTTTGCTTATTTAATGGCAGTAGTCATTTTCTCTTCATGAAAGTCAGCATTAATTTTGCCTGCACTAAATTAAGGCTAAAACAGTTGGGCTGAAGAAACACTCATATTTTATCAATGAAGCATCTACAAACTAATTTTTAGATTGTTGCCAGTCCAATAATGTTAGAAAACAGATCATTTGAGTTACTCCAAACACAAGGTCTATGATATTTCTAGTACTTATGATATACCTCTGCTACCGACCATG
>NW_026462598.1:0-10625 GCF_021730395.1 Mercenaria mercenaria
TCCACATAACTAAAAGAAGTAATACACAAAGACTGTATATCAAATTTTTGAAAATAAAAATTCCACCAACATATTTGTTCTATTCTTTTATCTTGTTATGAAATGTACTATCTGGAATGAGGATAATTTGAAATGTAAAATTCTTTATTCCCTGGAGGGAAAAAAATAAATATATAAACAAAACAACCATTATACCAACCAAATTGTAAAAACTTAAGTTTCTTGATGTTGTAATTATATGTGAGACATGAAAAAAACATAAAATACAACAAAAATAAACTAAAAAATTGGGGAAAAAATCAATGTAGATTAGATAGACTGATTGCAAATATTAAAAGAAATATGTGACAACTCTGGTTAAATAGAATATTAGTTAACTTATGGTAAATGTGAACTGCTTAACTTAATCTACAAGTGATGAATGAGTCATCTACCAAAACTTTGACATTTAATGTATTATTAAAAAAACTAAACAACAAGAAATGACACACAGACAGAAATAAGTTGCTGAAGACTGGTCAGTCTCCACCACAAATACTATGAACTTAAAAAGTCCAATTAAATGTGTTTCTTTAAATTAGACTGATCACTTTTTAAACACTTCTATAAATGCAGTTGTTAAATGCTTGCTCATACATGCATGAATAATAGAAAATAAAAAATGATTTAACAATATATGTATACAGTCTTGTCATGAACACATTCTGTACATAGAAAAGTCAACATATTTATTATATGGGTCCATCTCAGTTTACAGCTGGTGCATGGCTGTCTTGCACTTGAATATACATCTTGCACCTATGATCTCACCTAAAAGCTCCAACAACAAACTACAACCTCTGATTAGTATATGATGTAATAATGATAAACTACCTAAAGTGTTTTTTATAAGCATGCAAAAACAATGAACTTGAGACTGCCAAAACTTCACCTTATGAGAATATATGTTCACTTTTTCCCTTGTTCAAAGTGTTGTTTTTCTTAAAGCATTTGAAATCATAGATATTATAAGTACAATGCAGCCTCTGTAGAGCAATACCCTGTGAGATATACAGATATTTTAGCTATTTTGAGGTTGTTGTTCAGGAGAAGTAAATTTGATAGTTATATTTCAGCTTTGGGAAATTCTCATGATGTTGTATAGAGAGTTTTTGCTTCAGATGAGCTAACTGGAGAGGTTGTACTGGGGAAAATTGCTTCAACTTCATCCCTTTAACTGAGCAAATGAAGAAAAACAACAAAGGATTTTCCAAATTTAAATTTCCTTGTTTAAAATTTGACATTTAATGTTTGGCAACTATCAGACATATTTTTATGTGACACAATGCCCCTTAACTATCTTTTTCCAATGAACAAATTGTCATCTTGACAAAAAATCATGTGAAGAAAAGATCACAGTAAAAATATTAATCCTAATCATTTTATATATATTGCAAAATCAGCTTTACAGAACTCATAAGTGACAAAAAATTAAATTCAAATATTGCCTTTGTGATGTCACACTGGCCATATCACAATATTTACCTTATTTAATCTGTTACTTTTGTCAAACTTTTATGTCCCCTTTTGCACTAACCATTGTCTTTAAGTTCTGAAATATTTTAAAACATTAATTCCACACATTCTAGGAAATCAATATAAAATCATTGTCAAAGCATTTGAATATAATTGTTTTAATTTTCTTAATACAAAGATACAAATGTACCCTTTATGTTTTTTGCTGACTGATAATATACTGAAATTTGTATTTCAATATTTATTATCAAAGTACATGTTAATTCTATTTTTCAAATGTTGACATTACAAAGCTATCACACATTTATTACTAAACCATATCTATTATCATTATCTTTATGGAGATATGTACTTAGTAAATTGAGGGATACACAAAGCTACAGGAAAGAAATGTTTATGCCAGGCTGACAAAGTCCAGAAGGTTCACATCTTGTCAGGAATGTCAGTCTTATAACTGTCTTGTACAGTTCTTTCAGGAGCAAGAATGTAGCCATACAGCATATAAATGCTTTGAGACCTTTGTTTAACATAAAAAAGCATAATACCTCCTGCATTTTTCATAATGGTAACATCTTCTTAGACTGCCACAGGGTAAGACAGATCAAACAACTGTACATGTACATACTCAAACTTTTCCTAGCTAAAAAAATAATATACATGTCATTTGTATGTAACAAAGAAACAATTCACTACTCAAAAGAATTCGCGTGAACGTTACCGTATTCACATATTTTCTTTCATTGATCTATTTTTTCCACAACTTCAAATAGTTGTTGTATATATTTTTTCTCCGACTTGAATGGCATCTACATACATAGGGGTTGCGTCTTCATGTCACTAAAGTTACTGTTTTAAGTAATATACCGGAAATCATTACGTAACAATTATGCAATTGACATGATAAAACATAGGTCACTTCGGTAATCAAGACCATAACTTTATTTCGAGAGTGTCCCCTAATTAAAGCGGATCATAAAATTTACTGAAGCATATAAGATGACATTGATGTGACATACTTTAATGCTTTCGGTCATCAATGTCATAAAAACGCACTCGGATTAATAATATTGAGCCGCGCCATGAGAAAACCAACATAGTGGCTTTGCAACCAGCCTGCGCATCCGCGTGGTCTGGAGCCATGCTGATCGAAAAGCCACTATGTTGATTTTTTTTCATTACATATCACGTGGCGGAGCTGCTTTTTTCTTAAATAAAAAATAAACATTTCTCGCGATATCAGTATTTTAAAATCTATAAGAATTTGTATACATGCTCTTTGTGTACTTTGGAACTTTATGGATATTTACCATGCCTTAATCTAACCATGCGCTTATCACCTTCTCACTGCATTTGCCGGCTAGTTATAAATACTACGCCTCGCGCCTCTTTTTCCTCCTTCTGCAAGTTATATTGTGTCTGCGTCTACACTCAACAACAATCAAATACAATATACGACAAGCCCCCCCCCCCCCCCCCCCCCCACACACACACACACACCCACGAAGAAATTAGAGCAGCCTTATAGAGAGGCTTTGGTAAAAAAGGGAAAAAGCAAAGACATACGAATGGTATACGAAGGTCCAGAAATCACTACAAGCTACTAGTGCTGCTGAGTCCGTGGTTATGTGGTAATTCCTGATGATGTGCGATCATACCGAAGTGATGGGGAATTGGATCCAGTATTCATACCCAGATCTCGAAATCTGAAACAAACACGGTGAGAACCTGCTGCAAACATTACATAGGCATGTTAAGCACCGAAAGAACGTAATATTGATAACCTAATGCGGTATTCTACAATGTGGCATGGACGTAGCGTGGTCATAGCACACGAGCGTAGATAAGTCATAGTGAGAACTCCATTGACGTAGCAAGAATGCAAGGACAACCCAGTGACAGTGCAATGAGCACACCATGCAGTCATTCCCGTCCGAACCACGCTTGTACTATGTCAGGACGCAGATAAAGGCTGTCGATGAAGATGTAATTTATCAAAAGTGCTTAAATGCTCTGCACTGCCTTATGCAAGTTGTCGACAATCGTGCTTGTGTGTACTGACACGAGTATCTGATATGTACTTTATTTCAGATTTCAGCTCACTATTCAGAGTAATATATTTCACAGTATAGTTGTCCGTGAAAGCAACTTTTATATTTTCAGCCTTACTCTTCTTTGTTACACAGTTAGCATTACATAATCAATGATTATGTGATCAATTTATTATGCAGGTATTGTGACTGCGGGTGCATAATTATAATAAGGAATGTTGTTTCATTTGATCCTACTACCCGTTGCTATAATCTATTCTTGCATTTCGAAGTCTCAAACCGAAAGGGTTAGTTGTCGTACTTGGTGTCATAGTTAATTGACCTTCATATTCTCTATATTACCTACCATCTATAAACAAGGTTTCAGAAAGAAGTCTTTAGAATTTGCACTTTTGAAGTTATTTAAGAATCCGCCATATGCGAATGATGGACGGACATACAGACGGACAAAATGATATACAAAAGGAGAAAATAAGATAACAAGCATGTTTTTAATTTTTCCTCCTATCTATGTAAAATCTCTCAAGAAACAATCTCTCCTAGTTTTGAAGAAATGCAGGATGACACTTTTTGTCATATTCGTGCACTATTTGTTGCCATAGCAACAACATTTATTGCCATAGGAACAAATTTAAATGACATTGGCATTCTCCACATTGCAATCTATCCATGTACCACGTATCATGAAAACATCTGCTGTAGTTTTAAAGTTATTGCAGTATCCCACTTTGCAAGGCTGACGTATTGACATGCATATCGGGGCAACCCATAAGTCCCCCTCTGGCTAAACACTGGTAAGAAAATAACAACAATGTTTCAATATGCTGCTGTGGAGGGAATGCAAGTAAAACAATATAAATTACATAGTAAAACAAAATATCCTTTAAAATATGAAAAACACACAAAGATAATATTAAACTAAGTTTTAATGGCTAGATTTTAGCCGTTACCATGGAAACAGAAAGAAACTAACATCATTTGAATTGTTATTTTTGCATTTGATGAAAATTTAGGATTTATTTTATCATATACATTTATATTTGGTGCATTTTGGGGATGAGTGTAAATATAATGACCTTTCATTAGAATCTTGTAAGGTAAATATTGAGTTTTGGCGGCCATTTTGGAATATGGCCGCCGTATCGGCCATCTTGACAGATATCAAATGGGTCCCATAGAAAAAATGTTTTTTATGCTTTGATAAAAAGCTGTGCCAATTTTGGTGCTTTTCCCATTTTCTGAAGTATTTTGGCATTTTCTGTTACGAATTGATCGGACTACTACTTGAACAATCAGTAAGATTGACTGAAGTATCTAATATATGGTACATATTTGTATAAAATGCTACAGAACACCCATATTTAGCAAATTAACAAAACGATACATTTCTTATTTATTTCTTTCAGATCTCTATGTACATGCGATTATCTTCAGCCGACTTGTGAAATGTCCATACAACTCCAACTGCTACCTAAGATGATAACACGGACGATAAAGGAATGAAGGGTTAGTTAACTTTTAAATTAAATTTTGTTATGTGGTATGACACATTTATTGATCAGGTGTGAAATGCAACAGAACACCTATATTAAGCATAACCGATACAATATATTTTTTTGAGTTAGAACTTATGTATAGTTGCCTTTTTAAAAAAAGTAATCAGAAGCAGACACCTTACCGACAATTATCATCGTGTACATAAATGCACGTTTTCTTAAAATGTCGTCAGATGACATACTAATTATATGCACTACTTCCGCTCTAGACGTCCCTAGTATTCTCATAATTGGATTTTAATGACATTTTTCGCACTTGTATCAACGCAGACTTGTAGCATTGCGTGTTTTCAGCCCAATGTCCCCATAATTTGAAAATTTTCCAAAGAACCGATGTCATGGTGACGTTATTTCCTATTCGCCACGTTATACTGGCTTTTGGAATATTAATGCCAGTATTTCCAGTATCTTTCTCAAGTTTATCTATCGGAAGAATATGATCCTTTTGAAACTTGAGAAATAATTTAGAGCAATAGAATGACATCCTCTCTTCCGACTGCGCAGAGAAAAAAATTCTCGCCGATGATTTGCTTTGTTAGCTTCAGGCAGATATTTTCAAATCCATCACTATGTGCGTTACCGCAAAGCTCGGTTCTCGAAAAGGCCTGCTCTTAAAGTTCTGTACAACGCATACATTTATATTTCATCTGCGTTACATTAGTTAACACATTCTCTTTCCGACGTATATTTCCAGTTTCTGTAATTATCTTGCTGATAATGTTTCAGAAGGGTAGATTTTGAAATGATGAACGATTAGACAGTCTGTTTGTGCGACAATTTCATACATCTGTTAGGATCAGTTTGTGTGTAAATTTTATAAAGAAATTACCGATTTAATGAATCCAAACTATAAGCGGGTAGTATCGATAAATGATGAATTGTGTTTGTTTCAGGTATGTCTGCTTCATTACGATTGACAAAACTTGCACATCTTCTTACAAGCTGGTGAAAGCACGACTTCAAGATGTAAGCTAAGAAAGAAGATGGTAATTTCCGGTCACAAGTGTCAAAATCTTGAAATTAGGGAAAGTCTTAATAAATACATTGTTTTCCTCAATGCAGAGTTTGTGGCATGGCAATCAAGGTTGAATGTTAACGTAACTGCTTACAAGCTTATAAGAAACATAATCTGTTACGAAAAAAGGCACTTAGACATTTTCTCAATGATTAAAACTTAAACCTGGAAATTCACAATGAAAGTGGTTTATATCTTATCTCAATACAATAAACAATAATATTAAGTAAAAATAAAGCTGTTTTATCCGCATAATACCATATTTCGCCAACGACATGGAATACATATTTGACAATTTAGCATGTAACTCTGAGTAGTCACTCCCCATTTGGTGTAAACAGTCCTTAACAGGTATTCCTTTTACACCGCACATGTAGGTGGATGAGGATTTATTATTATTTACGGATTAAAAATAAATGCTCGTTTAATCAGTTCTTTATTTCTTTCAGACAACTGTGAAAGTGATTGCTGACAGGTGATGGTCTTTGTCTTCAACCGACTTGTGTAATGTCAAAACAACCACGAAATTGCTACCTACGATGGGCACATGTATGATAAAGAAATACAAGAATGTAAGCTAAATGACTACCTACGATGGGCAAATGTATAATAAAGACAGACAAGAATGTAAGCTAATTTGAAAGTTTGTTATAAGGTTTAGTGTGAACAACTGCAGTGTACTGGCTTGAAAGCCGAAAGAGCAGAATAACCGGGAACAGAAGGCAGACGCTGGCCCTACGTCATACGCACATGCGTCGTAAATATCGCAGATAATATGTTTAAGTTTAAGGCGTAACACAGCCAAAGCCGTGTAATCATCTAAAAAGAATAAGATTTAACTGCAGGCTGACGTATTAAGTTTTGTTATTCAGAGCTAGATATGACTAAATTTTTTTTTGGTTGTAAGTCGACCACTTCAAGATTGCCATTCTGAAAGGAAATTTTGATATTTGAAGTTTACGAAGACGTGTACATTACGCTGCTGGTGTTGTGTATAGAGTCGAATCAACGAAACTTTCATGTTTAAAGTCCAAATTTTTTCTTACTTTCATCATCGTATTTTCAACATGTCGCCATTATGGTTTAGTTGTTTTGACTTTTCATCATTATCGTAGTTTCAACTTTTGTTACACCGTACTTTCAACTTTTCATTACCGCACTTTCGACTATTCGCCATAGAACTTTCAAGTTTTCAACATAGTACTATCGCCTTCCCGTCGCCCATGCGCAAAGGTCTGTTAAGCATTACACGAGGTAGAACGCATAAACGTAAATGAAACAACATGATTTATTTCTTAGTCTTGTACCCAATTCATTAACTGATAGGGTCATATACATTTTCATTATGGCGTTATTTGTTAAGGGACTGTTTGAGATTTTAAACAACGAATCTGTAATGGAATCTGAAAAAGTAAATGTATTTCTGCACGTTCGGATCAAAAGTTTTCTCCTACAATGTAGAGTTTGATTAAACCCCGATTTTTTAAAACTTTGAAACATGCTTAGAAAATTCGGCATACAGTACAAAACAAAGGGTTGTATGCTCTATCTTTTGCAAGACCTATTTAAAAAATGACCTCACAAAAGTTTTTGTAATGGTACGCTACATATAACATTTTGGAGAAAAGAATTGTTTCTGCAATTTAGATTTTGATGCAACCTCTCACCGTCTAGAATGAAAATACTTTTATTAAAGATATGCGTCCACGATTGGAGACGCGTAAATTTCATACTGATTTTAAAGCATTTTTTGGAATGACATAACGTGTAAGATGTATTAATAACATATTTTATCTTTAAGAAAGATAGAAACGTTGCTCTTATAATAAATTTACTCATCGATTAAGTTTAATTCATAAGGTTGTTTTCATCCAGGCTTTACACTAGCGGATCCAGGGAGGGGAGGGGGTGGCGCACCCGGCGCACCCCCTCTAAAATCGCCGGAGCATATGTAATTTGTCTTTTGTTTGGGTACAATTCGTGTAAAATATACATTTTTCTCGCTCGTTACGCTCACGTACATTATTTGTCTTTTGTTCTGACTGAAAATGAACAGGCTTTGCTCGCATTAATAATTTATCTTTTGTTCAGGGTAAAAAATATGCATTTTTCTAGCTCGCTTGCACATTTAAAACCGGCAAAGTTTGCAAGAGCGCAAATAAAGCTCTTTACAATTTTTATGTTAAATAATCCTAGGTAAACCCTCACCATAAAAACCTTCAGAAATCTGGCTAAGAAATTCCGAGATACTTACGAAGGAATTAGTCTGAAAATTCATAAAACATTACTTTAATAAATATGTTATTTGTATTGATTTTGTCACAAAACCTGTGATTTGTCAATACCAGATAAAGTACCTGAGAACACCAAGAATGCACCAGATGGGGCAATTGTTTTCAAAATTTTCATGGGGAGCATGACCCCAGACCCCCCTAGCTGCTCTACATTACAAATAATTTACGTCCCCTCTAACACCAAATGCAAGATGTCAATCTGCGCAGAAATACATGTACGTCCCTGATAAAGCGTTTCAAAAATAAAAATCGGGTATTAACAGCACGTGAATTGGCTTGATTGCACACGATTTCTCTCCCGTTAATACATGAGCGGACCCAATGGAAAAGGTAGTTTTTATGCAAGAATCCACGTTTTCCTAATTAATCACCTTTAAACATTACTTCCGGTTTATCAAACGTGTAAAGCTACCTTCTTGTAAAATGAGAACGTCTTCATAATGTTTCAGATGTACTTAAAGAATGAACTTTTACAAATTAACATTGTATTTGTTTGCAGACAAATACCATATTTAATATTAATCCTTCTTGTTAATAAATATCATTGGAACACAAAAAGGTACATGTCTGTGTCATAAAATCACCTGATAAATAATAATTGTATTCCACAAAATAATCATACATATTTATGTGCGTTGCACGTGTGTGCGACAGTGCGTGTGCGCACAGAAAAGTGTGTGTTTGTGAGTTTGTGTGATTTAATAGAGATGTTTCGCAAGACGATTTCATTAGTATTTGTATACGTGTTAGAATTAAATAATTTATATTTCAGGTCGAAGAGAAATAAACGTCGCCTTATAGAAAACCAGAATACAGCACGGCATTTTGCTTCATATACGTGTTATTCAAAAGAGAAAAACAGTTTAAAGCCAAAGAAACCCAATCTATCAAGATGATTTAACTATACTTGTGTCAGTCGTTGGACATTCTAAATCATGATCTGATATCTGTTTGGAAATTATCCCCTTTGCTGATAAAATATCTTCTTTAATTTAATGGATATTTAACTAGAACAGAACGGAACAGAACAGAACAGAACATTCCATTTAGGATTAAAACTTTACAGTTTCTCATCCATTAACATAATAACTAGAGTCAGCATTTACGGTAATCTTTGTAAACGGCATCGTTATTGCCATTAAATTTATCATATACGATTTATGACTGGTATTCTGCGGATTCTGAACTTAATGCTCCGTAATTGATACATTGACATTTTCTTGACAAAATATTGATAAATCAGTTGATAGACCAATATCGAAGTTGGATTTTGCTGTAATCCGAATTCCGAAAGCAGCATTATACGAAAAGTACAATGATTATCAAGATTTATAAAAATTGTTTCACCTAGAGTTATTTTGACATAGTAAATTCTAAACAACTGACAAACCGGAAGTAAAGGCATCACGTCATTTAACCGGAAATATAACACAAAACCTGGACTCGGCATATCGATTCTCCTTTTCGTTTGCCTAATGTTCTTAAAATATTTATGGGTTTGAAAACTTAAGATTTTTCTCAATTTGAGCAAAAAAAACAACAACAACAACAACGACAAAACCACTATAATGTAAATTCTGTATGTTTTGTGCAAAATTTACATGTATCATGAGGATACAGGTGTATATATGTGTACATGATATTTTAAATTATTTTTTAAGAATATTATTTACATTTGTGATATAATAGATGAATCTAATATATGAAGTTATACATATTCGTGTTTTATTTGATAATTGCAGCTTTTTGGTACCTCGGACAGTCTCTTGGATACCTTAACATCATTAACCTCGTTTCGCGCAAGTAACTGACATACATGTTATTGTTACTCTGTTGATATCTCGTATGATATAATCAACTTTCAAGAGATATCATCACCATTGGTATTTTACCAATTACACTTCATATTTTGTATATAGCACGGATGGAAAAATCAAAGGAATAGATCGATGTTTATGAAAGAGTATGTTTGTATTTAAAGTGTTCCTGATTCTTTCATGTAGTAGCATCCTCTGCATGCGGTTACGAAGAAAATATCTATATATTATAGTGTCATTTTGCAAAACGATGGTCAGTAAATGTTATCTTTGTACGTTTTCATTCTGGCTCCGTTACTTTAATAAATCGCATTTTTTAGTTATTTTTTATGCAAAAACACTATATTGACAAAAGGAAAAAAAATGAAATCAAAATGATC